>NW_025941746.1:0-1095 GCF_000764305.2 Hyalella azteca
CCTATCTGTTATGTGACTCTTCATTCAATGTTTAGAAGATCTGCATTCCTGAAGTGTTTTTGTATATTGAAGACAGTCAAATGGTCAATATTTAGCTCATTACCTTGCTCCATACAAACTTTACAAAGCTAATGAATAGACTTGCCAATAATTATTTACCCGAAAATTCCTAAGTGGTAAGCACCACCTTGGCCTGTTGGCCATTATTGGAGGCAATAAGTGCCCTTTTTAGCCATCCATTATGATCCATATACTGTTATTGTTAGTAGGCTAATTGCAACATTAAAAATAACACCTCAAAAAAGACAAAAAAGTTGAAAAAATCAAAAAATTCGAATAAATCTAAAAAATCATGAAAAAATAAAAAAATCATTGATTTTTTATTTAAAAAAAAAATCAAAAAAATCGCCAACCCTGCTATTATTGCACTGATAGGGTTATTAGAGATTCTACAGTTAATGAAAGGAGTTAGAAATAATTTAATCATTGTAATTGATGGAAAATAGTTTTGAGTGCGAAATCTTTTGTAAATAAAATATGTCCTGACATAACTGTCATCAGAAATTCCCAACATCGTCTTTACATACTTTTACGCAATGCTCATTCATCGACATGTGATGATGTCTCAGACAAATTTACGGCCGTACTTGCGGCTGGTTTTGCGGCTGGACTCTGTACCTGAAATATCTCCCATAGTACTGAATGTAGCTCAATGAATCTTGGTACACATATTCATTATGGCCTACCGGTGATGTCAAGCTTGTGACAATTATTTTTAATATCACCTAATATGACAAAACGTACCGAAATTTGCAGTGTACCACTACGTCTCGGACAAATTTACGGCCGGACCCGCGGCCGGTCTCACGGCCGCCAGATTAAAAACATAGAAAAAACCTAGCCAATCAACAAAAACCTCGCAGGTTAGGTCCAGTTAGGAACAGGTTTCATTAAAAACACAAAAAACCTAGAAAAACTCATAAAAACACTAAGAAAACCTTTTGGCCTCGAGACTGGCTGCAAGTCCTGCCGTAAATTTGTCCGAAACCTGTGTACCAGCCATTTCTTCTGAAATGCTGAACAGATTTTAATGAA
>NW_025941747.1:0-705 GCF_000764305.2 Hyalella azteca
GACTTTTTTTTTATTTATTAGCGTGAATGTAATTTGACAATTTTGCAATATATTCGTACGTGCGGTTTTTAAATAAAAGATATATCAATGTTTAATCATCAAATTATAAATAAAATTTAATCGTTATCGGACATGTTTTTCTCGACGTTGCAAGCACTGATGAAACTCAACAACAAATTCCAATCTGATCTACAATGTCAGCAAAATGACAATTAAATAAATAAAACGAATTGATTTAGTAAAATTTTACTTAAGAAAATGATTTATACATGCGACTAAAAATCGTTACCTTTTAAGTGACTCTAAATCAGTCTCTGTTAAAACTTTAGAAAATGACTTATATATATGCGACTTCAAATCGCTAACTTTTAAGTGACTTTAAACCAATCTCTGTTAAAAAATTTTCAAGCTGGAAGACCAATTTCAAATGCAGATCAGTTGTTTAGAATGCCACATTTTATACAGTAAAAAAGTTAGTTTCGTTCTAAAAATCTTCGTAACGTGAGAGATAAAAATGCACAACAGACATTTACCATTTTCGATAAGTTACATGCCAGTAGCAGCCCTAGCTAGCCGCAGGTCTCCCAATTAAATATTCCCCACTCAAGCATTTCATATAAATTTATATACCTTAGAGTTATCAAGGACATTAATGTGATGACCATGCAACAGATGGGACGGAGTTAACTCATCATAAAAAATATC
>NW_025941748.1:0-411 GCF_000764305.2 Hyalella azteca
AAAGCCTACAAATCTAACTTCCGCATTTCTAAACTGAAAACTAAAATTACAAAAATACAAAATTATAACATACTAAATTCTAATTCCCTAACAATTCAATCTTGAATTAGATTCCAATTGATTCCTGCTCAATTACTCCCAACTCTACTCATTCTCAACTCCCTACAGTTCGAAGATCGAAAGTTTCCAGGGGCACATCAGGACGGAGGCAGGCATAGCGGCGCTAGCTTCAGCGGCGGCTTCAGCTTCCATGCACATCAGGGTCGAGGCGCCGCTCAACCTCAGCGCACTGCACGGGAAATACGCTGAACTGCGTCAGTACAGGGTGCGGCGCGGGAACTTACTTATTTGAATTGCGCGCCACGTGGCGGCCATTAGTCCTAGGAAGGTGGCGCCATGCGCAATATGGTG
>NW_025941749.1:0-7582 GCF_000764305.2 Hyalella azteca
TTGCACTGCCTTGTCTCTGACTTGCTTGGTCTTGATGACGAGAGGCTCGCCGCCTTCTGCCCTGCAGAGACGCCGCTGGTTCGTCAGAGACCCGTCGCTTGTGTTAGCCTTGGTGATGAACACGTCTCTGATGAACGTGTCTGCGGTTTGATTATTGAAGGTATATATCTTATATGTTATTGAATAATCAAAGTTCACTTATTGTTGTGCAGCCGTTTACCTATCAGGTGAGAGAACAAAATCGAAATCAATTGCTAACAAAATCACGCCGACAATCTTTTATTCTAGAAGAGGCCACCATGCTCCACAATGAACATATGGCTAACTTCTGCGGCAGTTAGTTAACATTTGGAAAGCAGGCATCAAATCAAAATTTAAGATAAATCAATGCCTATATTTTAGGTCAAGTATCTATATTTTAGGTAACTTATCTATATCTTTATCTATATCTCTATATTTTAGGTGACTTCTCTATATTTTTAGCTATGTTTCTATATTTTAAGTAAAGTATCTATATTTCAGGTGACTTATCTATATTTTTTAGCAGTTTCTCTTTATTTTTCGTAGACTATCTATATTTATGCGACTTTTCTACATTTTGAACTTTATGCGACTTTATTATTTTTTTATATATTGTCTATATAAAAGAGGTCTTATCTATATTTTTGTCAACGTATCTACATTTGAAAGCGTATCTATATTTTTGTATCGCATTCTAATATAGTAGTTTAAGCTTAGTTTGGCGGCACATTTATATTTTAGGCAGAAATAATATATCATACATTTTTACCATGTCTACATTTTATTCGTCGTATCTACAATACTGAGACCACTCGACCTATATGTTCAATTTATTTCATTGTTCGTAGAAAAATTTTCAAAATAATTACAAACTTTGAGACCACATCTCGGATGTTTTACGTGATATTAACAGTTCTCTACTGTATGCCCATATACCAGAGTAGCACTCTACCATATTATAGGCACTTGAATATACAAGTGCATTTAATGGTATTGGTCCATTTCTCAGACCAGCTGGCGCTGCTGCAATAGTGCATTAAAAGCCAACAAAATTTTTTTATGAGCATCTAGAACCTTATCTATATATGCATCTAGGTCATACAACGTCTTACAATCGATTTTAATTTCCCATCCAAGCAATGAAATTAATTTGAAAAATTATTTTAAACGAAAAATTCCAAAATTTTCTTTAATTCACTAAATTACATCAAAATTTTGACATACCGTACTTGAAGAGACCAATAACGCCGGTTGTGTTCTGTACTTTTGACTCGTACTGACTGACGTACGTGAGGTTGCACGTAGACGAGGGCTTATCGTACGTCGCTGCCGTGCACTGCGGCTGTACGAGGCACTTGGTACGACAAGCGCCTGGAATTGATTTCAATCCAAGGAGATAAGCAGGCGTTAACTTGTTTGGAAAATATTACCTAAGATCAGATCCAGGATTTCTCTGATAATTTCCGTGGGATAACAAACCCAAACGGTAGAAATAGTTGTTATCGACTTGCATTCTGACATTCAATTAGCGAATTTGTCTGCCACTAGCGCTTAAAATTAAAACTTGTGGAGAATGCCTTGAAAGGCCGGAGGTAAATTAAAGGTTAACGAATCCATTTAATTTAATCCAGATATGTTGAACAGGCATGAGGCACTGTAAAAGTTTCGGTCAGCATTTGCGTGGACCATGAAATCAAAATTGAAATAAAAAGGAGCTTTGAAAATCGGTCAAACGTGAAAAAATGAGTTCGAAAATCGGTCATACGTGAATGGTTGTATGGTGAGTTATAAGTCAACTAAATGATGAAGTAAATAATAAAATCTGGGTAATTTCATCTATTTTTAATATAATTACAAGTGTTTCTATTTCTCAATAAAACAGCATAGTTAACACAGCATCCAAAATAAGCACTCACAGGAAAATTCTATGCATATCTAGGTAACATCACAGCTCCTCAACTCGATCCACACAACTCACACAAAGTGTCGCCTTTGTACGACACGTTGGGCGCGATGATGTCGATGTCTTTCATCACCACCTTGAAGGCGGGATACTCTCCAGCTGCCACCAGCTGCAGCAGCTGGACGAGCAGCAAGACGGTCCAGTTCATCTTTCCAGTTGCGGCAGTACAGCTGAATGTCAAATAATAATATTTTAATGAAACATTTGCTTATGTTTCAGATCATTGATCGGATGAATCACAAATTTGAATAAAAATTCGAGTAATCAACAAAACTGTAACGCATTTTGGTTTGCGAAAGTTTCGAATACACGATTTTCGTTCCTTTTAATAATTAAATCGACTTTGTAAAAATAAACAACATACAGTGATAAAAATATCAATATAAAATCAATATTTCAAATATTGCAATAACGCAATTAATAGCATAGTAAAACGAATCTTCACACGAACCTAACATTTCCTTCTCTTCACTCTAGCGCCAGAACCGAACTAAAATTTTTGATGCTACCTAAATCGATGATATGTACTCTATGCATGACACGCGTGATCCAGGCAAACTATACATACAAAAAGAGTATGTGCGGAAAAAAATTTAAAAAAAAAACAATTATATGTATTTAGAAGTTTTTAAAACACAGATCAATAAATTAATGAATCAATAATGGTAAGAAGTTACAGATCGTTTAGGAACCATTTAATTGAGTTTCTCAGACAAATTTTTGTTTAGGTATGTGCAACTATTATAAAATTAGCAAATTCGAAGCTTTGGAGGGGGGATAAAATTTTCTAATGCTTCCAAACGCTAGTACGCTGCACTGTTTGATAGAAAGGCGCTCAGGTCTCATCCATCAGGAAAGGAAAGGCTTTGATGTATGAGGTCTCAGCGCTAATCGATTCACACTACGATATCTCCTGTCACGGTGTTCTGCCTATCTGGGGCCATACTTTCAAAACTCGCTAAGTGAACGTAAGTACTTACGATCTATTTTCTTGTCAATGATTGGTGGATTTTGCTTGAAAGGCCATCAATGATTGGCTGATGAACTTACGATCTCTTAAACGTTTTTGAAAGAATGTCCCCTGACCTGGAAGTTACGAAAACCTATACCAACGTGCGCTGAAGCGCATTGCACTCAACTGTACTCATAAGCCAGAATTAAAAACATTAACCAACTGAAGAATATTCTGTTTCGAGAAGGTTAAACAAATTTTAATGTTATAGAGCAACAATATGCACGGCCTTATCACTTTTTGTATTGTTTGATACTTCTCATATCTTGTTGGTACACGGATCCTAAATTTATTTAGTCTTGCAATTGGGTCCAAATTTTAGAAGCGGAGCCAAACCATAGTAATGGGCAATAACAATTTATTCTACCATCAGCCCCAAGAACAACTTCAGTAAATTGCATTGACGTTAACTTCTCAAATGTCTTAATATGACGCAAACGAAAGCAACACAACATATGGTGAAAATTGGTTCAAGGTTCGGCGAAAACAATTTCTCCTGAAATACGCGAAGAAAAGTAATCAGAAGCCTAGATTTGTACATGTTAGGCATTGAATTAAATTTCAAAAGCAACACAGTGGGAACGTAAGAACATAAATCTCGTAACGCTATACAAATAAGCGGTAAAAAAGCTCCAGGAAAAGCAGGTCTTGTCGAGAGCCTACAAAGCTACGTCCAGCTTTTGCCTATATTTTATATGGAATTGACGAAGGAATCTTGCATCAGACAATACAGGAAGTCCCTCCGTTCCAGTGATGACTACGGAAAACTTCAGATAACAACTTTAAACTTTTCATCTTATGTAGTAAGAATAACGAATGTTTTAAGCTAATTATTTTAACTCCACGAACAGGTTTAAGAAAACAGACCCACCTTGAACAGCGCTGGTAGACATCTGAGGCAGCTCACCTCTTCTTGCTCAAGCAAATTATTAAACTTTAACTGGCACGCGTCGTGAGATTAAATATGCATATTGATTTGACTTTAACACGCAGACTGTAATTGGCTTTGCCCTAAATATTGTCACGAAATCAATCAAGACCGTTCCAGTTTCGACGAATAGAGGTTTTTAGCTCAAGGTTTCTCGTTATTAACTGAGCTATTTCAAAGCAAAATAACTTCGATTTATTTAGGCAATGTCAAGTCGACTCTTATCTACGAATACTCGCAAATTCGTACAGACAAATGTGAAGAGCTCATTATTATTCAGAAACGTCATCTTCAGAAAGGATTAATTGAGTCTATATTGATATAGTCAATTGAGGTTGGTGTGATTTTTCCATCGACTGGTGATAAGAAGTTTGAGGTATTGTGGAACGCTTATAAATATTATTTGCAGCTGAAATGCTTCGAAATCTCAGAGAATCGATGGGATAATAATACCAAAGGTATTATGACGGCAGAGCTTCCAATCCTACATGAACATTCAAAACTTTAATTGACCCCAAATCTGGGAAATCTTACTGTAGAGATGAAAGAAATCGAAATAGCTTTCATAATTTATTTTACCAATCAATATCGTTGATTACCTAATTATGCGATGGTCATTCATGGTCACAAAATGTGAACTGATTTTTTGCGTTCACATTACGGCAGTAAACGATTTCACTTGCATGCTTGGCCAGACCCAATATGCGTGTGTACCTGCAATGAGGCTCTATGCTTCAATATGAACGTGTCGCTTAAATGTCCAAAACCGTTGCATAAAATCTACCAAAATTGCTGGGCTTCTAATTCCTCATCCGTTATTATTATAAGAGGCATATCAGCTTGGAAAATGTCTGAAAATGAAAAATATTTTTTGTCCATTTACAAGTTCAGCCAATTCTGAGAAACTCAGATTTCTATCAGGATCCGAATAGCACACCATGAAGTTTGGCCTAAATATGCTTGCAGGAATAACGATGCCCTAATGGAACTATTATAAGTCAATAGATGGAGGTAGCATTTATTTGTGAATGCTGTCATTTAGAAAGATTAAGAGGCACATCAACGGGATCTATACGAGAAGACGTAGTGAACAGCCCATGTATCGACGAACATGAATTCATGAAAGAATTCAGAAGAAAGTTTGGTGATCTTAAATGAGCTTCCAGTTACAGTCGATCTTTTATTACAGGATTGTAATATACTTAATCTTTATATCAGTGTAAAAGTATGCGTAATCATTATATCAATGTAAAAATTATACTCAATCAGTATATCGGTGTAGAATATACGTAATCAGTATATCAGTTTAAAAATATACGTTATCAGCGTGGAAAAATGCGCAATCAGTATACCAGTGTAAATATATACTTAATTAGTATATCAGTGTACAAATATACGGAATCAGTATATCAGTGTACAAATATAAAATAATTATGTAATCAGTATATCAATGTAAAAATATATGTAATCAGTATATCAGTGTAAAAATATACGTTATCAGCATATCAGTGTAGAAATATACGTAATCAGTATATCGGTATAAAAATGTAGGTTATCAGTATATCGTTCAAACATAACCAATGTTCGAAAAAAAAGGAAGCAATAATTGCAAAAAAAAACGTCTAGCATGTTCACCATATCTTTATTAAAAATATGGTGAATTTGCTTGTTTTTTTTATTTCCTTTTCAATTTATGGTGAAGTTGTGATTTAAGCAAACTAATGATAAATATAGTCACCAATCCTTCGATAAATAATGTTTACTAACCGGCATGAGCCTGTTATGGCAGAACTGTTCAAGATTTAGCCCTATTGCATGGCCGAACTCCTGCTTTGAGCCGTAGATTGGAAATTCACTGTCAACGATTTTGAATGAATCATGAATTATGTTTCGATGACAATTAGGTCCGTCCCGTAATATCAAATCCAATCCATCAAATCCAATCTCAGTCCAATTTCTATCGCATTCTTTACTAGCAACGCGACCTACTAAATTGCACTTAATTTGCGCTGTCGTCCAAGTTCATCCGACGATTCGGCATTCCCCATGATATATTTCGGCCACCGATTTTTGTATTTTACGATGATTTTACACAAATACCATGAAATTTCATTCATACGGAATAGCGCTCAAACTTTTTATCCTTTCTCTTTCGAATTTTTTCAGATGCTTTTGTGAATTCCGATAAGTAAAGTTCCTGTATCGAATGTAATATGCATTTTTGTAATATAATTTCTTTAACATATAATATACGTTTTTTTGTAAACGTCACTTACACAACAATTTTTCGCCGAAGATACGAATATTTCTGGCCGTGCTTTCATCTGAAAGCTAAAGAAATCGTAAATGTTTTCACATAGGCAATTTATGATGAAATCGTCCAGTCTTCCTTAGTATCCTTAGTATTTGTTTGGGACACAGCAGTCCCAGGCCACGATGGATCGCCGCCTCTGATTATCGTTCATCCGCCCTCATTTGGGCCACCTGATGCACGGTGCTGTTGCTTGCTTCTCGCCGCTGGTAGTGTTGCAGGGGAGGTCGATCTGGGATTGTGCTCAGGAACACGTCTAGCTGTCTCTTGAAGGTCTCCAGGGTGAACTCTCCCTCTCTTAGATCCCTTGGTAGGGCGTTGAACAGCCTTGGTCCTGCCACGGAGAGTGATCGTTCTCGCAGGGATTGAAATCTGACTGCGGATCTGTTACGCAGGGGAGGGATCTTGCACAGTCTCCCCCTTCTCTCGTTGTGATATGTCTGAATCTTGAAGGTCTCGCTCTCGAAGTTTGGCACCATTCCGGTTATCATTTTCCATGTGTACAGAATGACATACCTCTCCCGTCTCCTCTGCAGTGAGTACAAATTCACCTCAAACTTGGTCCCGTTGAACTGCATGTTGTTCACTAGGGCCCAGTCATATATTGCAGAGAGGTCTTCTTGTAACCTCTCACTGTCCGTCCTGTCCGTGATGGTCATTAATATCCTGGTGTCGTCCGCGAATGACGATGCAGTGGCGTGGTTCACTGCCACATCTTCGAACAGAACGACTTTGTCTAATTTTTTATTACAATATCCATAACTACCTTGGATAATTGAAATTCCTGGTGAGTGGCAGGTACCAAGCTATGGGGACTAAGAACTTGAATTTTTCAATATATCATATATGATTGATGGAATCTTCGTTTATTTTTACACGCTCAAAATATTTACGTTTGGAAGCTAATAAAAATTTCATCCTATCAGAGATATCATTGTATTTTTTTAGAAAGGCAATTGAGATTAAGAAAATTTCGTGTTCTAATTTAAACTCAAAATGCACTGGCATAGATCTGAATAAAATTATTCATTGTATTTTTCAACATAAAAATGGCTATTAAGAAACGCATAGCATGAAAAGAATGCCCTATAAATTATACAATGATTTTCTTAGGTTGACATGACACTAATGTAGCATTAAGTAAATCATGAAGATATCAAATTAACTATAATATTAAAAGTATTTCCACGGTAGTGAATGATTCGTATTGGTCAAGTATCGACTCACGATCAATGAATTTGTAGGGAATTTCGACAACTTTGTTCACTCATGGCCAAAGACTTCGCATGGAATCCAAGTTTTTTTCCAATAAACTATTCCACTGAACTGAAGAGAACAAACTATTCC
>NW_025941750.1:0-4868 GCF_000764305.2 Hyalella azteca
CTTTGAAATGACAACATCGTTCAATTTAAAATTTTTAGCTATAAGAGTAAGATCGTCATTTGTCAATATGAGGAGCATTCATTCGTCATTCCTGAGGAGCTGTAAGAAAAAATTCGTTGTTTTTTATGTAAAAGAATGTTTTTCAAGTAAAATAAATGCAATACTTGATTTTTGGAAATACGATGTTAAAATAAACGATCCGTATTAGAATTCAATAGACGTTACGATTTCAGAATTCTCTTCGAAAAGTTTGTTGTCATTCGTTTGATCAGAAGTTTTCGTTTGTTTGATCAGAAGTTTTCATTCGTTTGGTCAGAAGTTTTTGTTCATTTGATCAGAAGTTTTTGTTCGTTTGATCAGAAACAGAAAGTTTTCCTTCGTTTGATCAGAAACAACATTATTATTCATTCTCTTGCATTAAGTATATGAATGATTAGTTAATTCGTAATTTGTATACAACCGTATACAAATTAAGTATACGATTGATCATCAGGTCAAACAATACCAGTGAGCATCCCTGTACCTGCATTTTATTTATTGAATAATTGGGCCTATTCAAACACCTGATGGACGCGTATAAT
Source organism: Hyalella azteca (assembly GCF_000764305.2). Lineage (NCBI taxonomy): Eukaryota > Metazoa > Arthropoda > Malacostraca > Amphipoda > Hyalellidae > Hyalella > Hyalella azteca. The sequence continues at coordinate 582 of NW_025941750.1, forward strand.
TGATTGATCATCCCGCTAGATCACCGGTAGCGGGGAAGAAGCTATGTACCTATTCAATTCAGTTGCACGTTAGCTCACGTGTTATGTAGTTTGGCTCGCCTGAACTCTGAATTGCATGTTTAGTGTGCATGATGCCGATGGGAAACTCTGCCTAAGGATTACTTAATGAAGTTTAGTTCATTGCGGTCAACTTAAAAGACAAATTTTCAACTAACTAATACTTTTTATAAGTCTAATTTTAATTGTTGAGTGAAAGGTGCAGACTTGCAACTTCCAAGTGATTAGGTACTTTATAGAATTGAGCAAGTTAGCGTACGTGTTTAAGCCTTTAATAAGTTCATTTTTTGCCTCAAATAACGATGTTGGATCGAAAAAGTGGTCTTGGTGGATCAAAATAATATATGAACCTTCGAAATTAGAATTCCATCCTGCTAATAAATGTGGGAAGCTCGTCTACACTCTACACTGTAGACAAGGTCTTGCATGCGCATAACACTGTCCAGTCTGTTCTTAAACGCATCGACGCTGGGAGCCTCCACCACCTGTGCTGGCAGTCTGTTCCACCTCTCCAGTCTCCACCACACGCTGGGTGAAAAACCTTTGACGAAGGCTCGTATTGCTACGCTGCTTCTCCAGTTTCAGTTTGTATTGGTGACCTCTGGTGTTTGTATTCTTTTCCAGTTTTAGTATACTGTTGTCCAGCTTATAAACATTGTGTCACTCAGTGACACAATGAATTCTGTGTTCTGAATGAATTCTGTATAGGTAATATATTCTCATGTTAATATAAGAAAACGTATTGAAAAACCAACCCTACCACCGCGTTACACCACCTTCCTGTCTTCCACTGCAGTGAAAATTGATAAACTGAGCTCATTAGAAACTGCCGCGCTTCCAAAATTGTGTGCGGTTTGAAATCCAATCCTGTGTTGCCAACGCCTAATCAAGTTAACTAGTCGTTTATCTGTAGGCTAGTGGACAAATTTTTGCAATGAATACATTCTGAAATAAAAAAAAAACACATCCACATTCGTAAACAATTCTCACAATTGGACAATACCAACAAAGTTTTTGATACCACACAAAAGTATGAGATGAACTTTAACTCTTCCAAGGCATACGTTCATGTGCTTCTACGATCATATCTGACATGGCGGCGTCACACGCATATCTTTTGGTCATGTCCAGTTTGATTTCACAATAAATAGACTTGATCCACATTCCATACTGACATTTAAATGTTTAAATGTTTCTGCCCTATTTTGTTGATATTGTCTATATAATTAACTTCACTTCAGATTCCAAATGATTTTGTCTCCCATCGCGAGTTTTTGAACGTCTCGTGTCTTTTAGGAAACGTTCGTTATTGAGGCGGAAATTATTGCAATATATCATCATGCAGATTGCAGAGCTTTGGCATATACCATCATAGCATGAGTTGTATTAAATAATAAAAGTTAGGTACTTTAATAAAATTGATTTTTAATTCGAATTTTTGAATCAAATTTCTAACTAAACATTTATTTAATATAATTTAAATCAACAGCATGTACCATTTTGTATATTAAATAAGGTAATACTTTAGATTAAGTGCATCTAAAAAAAAGGGTGTTTTTTTAATTATATGTTTTTGGGGTGTAGATTAAGAATCTGAAATCCATTTTTGGCGGTCGGCATTGGAAAACCAATTTTTTTCCAATTTTTTATATATTTTATATAAAGAAGAAGGCAAAAGTTTGTAACTAACCTAACCTAACCTAACCTAACTTAACCTAACCTAGCGCAATTTTTGGGTTTTACATAGGTTTACAGTCATTCCCAGATCGATATAGATCATTTCCAGTCAGAAAAATTTTTCCAATTTTTTGCCGATTTTGCCAATTTTTGCCCAATTTTTTTTTGACGAATTAGAGCCTTGGGCGTGTCCCCCCCCCTCCTGAAACCCCCGGTTTCCCACAGGCCCCCATTTGTTGTTTTCTATAGAAAATATATAAAAAATCAGAAAAAATTGGTTTTCCGATGCCGACCGCCAAAAACGGATTTCAGATTCTTAATCTAAACCCCAAAAAACATATAATTAAAAAAAACACCCTTTTTTGGATGCACTTAATCTAAAGTAATACCTTAAATAATTACATTTAATTCAATAAATTTTAATTTGAATTATTTGTATTTTATTTTAATTTAATTCTACAGCTGCAGCTGGTATAAATAAGCATCATATGATAGGAGTGAAAATAAAATTTGATTAAAATGAATTGTAAAATTGTATTAAAATTTATAGCAATAACATATCAGGATTTCAATCACAGAAATTTTGGTATGAGTATTTAAAATTCATCATTTGATGCATGAACAAATTAGACAGACAATTAATTTTATTGATAAATACGCTGCAAAACTTAACAATAGGTTAAAAATAAAATAAACATTTAAAATGGTAGCAGAATTTATAGGACCAGCACTTAAAAAAGTAAGTAAGAGGTTTTGTGATTTTAATGCTCGATTTTGCTAAGGTTATATTGACCAAACACTGTGACACTTAGCAGCTACCCAATGCACGTGTCAGTTCAATGGCTTAGGACCGAATTGACACTCCTCCAATCCGCATGCCGCTGCAAACACGCCTGCGGACTTGGACGAACAACCTAACTTTTCTCTCAACCAAACCCACTCATACCTCCTTCAATACTGAAGGGATCAGTTTGAAATTTTGAATATAAGTATGTATTATGTCCTGTGATAGAAATAAATACCAATTGCTCTATATTCAATTAAGTCTTCAAAACGACAAAATAGTTGCATTTTAAATATTTAGATGAGGATGAGTGAGATCATCAGAAATTCAAAAGGATTGTAAAAAATTGTTTCTAGGCATAAAGATTCAAAAATATTTTAAATCTCCATCAGAAATTGTGCAAATGTTAAATAGCTTGAACTTAATATACCGTTCATATGATTTGCAGCGAACATTCCAGTTCATTACGACTAACAAAGCGATCGCCCATGATGGAAGAAAATAAGTGACGGATGAGGCTTATTGAATTGACTCATATCTCTCAGTTAATAATAACATCAAATCTTTTTTAATGAAAACATGAGTGTTGATTTCAACATTTAACATATATACACACCTTTAGAATAAAAATGAGCTAGGTGCGTAATTTTATTTCTAATTTTATTAATAATTGGCACCATCGCGTAGAAATGCAGCTATGCAGCGTTAACGGTCACCGGACATCAATCAGTTGCAGACGTGCATTCGTGGTAAATGTTTGTGTATCATTTGCTCCTCCAAATGTCCCCGGCAGTGTGCATCACATTGAACTCGGTTTGGTGCTGTCTTAGTCGTGAGACGCTATTACTTCCTACCGTTTAGTTCGTTTGGTTAATTTAACTTGAAGACAAATTGTTAAGGAACAAACGCTTCTTAAAGTTAGTAATTTAATTGAATATTTCGGGAGTCTGTTGCAACATTTAATTGAAGTCAGTAAATAAAATGGACATGATAAATTTCAAGTAGTGAGTACAAATTTTCTCTGAGTAGTGGTTAAACTTTCAGGTTGACCCTAGGTGGATTGAAATTTAATATATGAACCTTCGAAATTAGAATTCTATCCTGATTATGTGTGTACTTGTAACACTCGATCATATCACCTCTCATTCTTCTGTACGTTGAAGAGGGCCGCAGAACACTAGCTGTATTGTATCATAGTGTATTGTCTTACTTCTAGGCCATGCCTCCTAATATCATCTGGTTTTCTCCCTTAGGAGTAGTTTAAATTTTATTTTGTTATCAATAATGTATGTGTTTCTTCTGTGTTTGTTTCAGACATATATATTTGTTATTGGCTTTACCAATACACGTGTCCAGTATTGCCAGTGAAAAAGAGTCTACCTTTAACATGCACCAGCATGGTCATGCTTGAACTTATGCCTATCTGCACCTGATTGTCTATCAATGTCTGCATCCATTGCCTGACACATCCATTGCCTGTACACAACTCAAACAGCAAACAAGAACACACCCACGCAGCAATCACCACCAATACAGACAACATCCCCACCAGACAAGCACAAGCAAACATCCTAATACAACACTACACAAACATAAGTAGGTTACCCAAATACAAAGAAGACAGACGCATCATCAGACACAAACAACAATTTCCACTAGACCCAACAGCTACCCTAGCCACTACAAACGACACCAAAAGGGTCATACAACAAATTAAAAACTCTTCCGCTGCTGGGCCCAACAACATCACAAACATACACCTTAAACAC
>NW_025941751.1:0-602 GCF_000764305.2 Hyalella azteca
CCGTCAGGAAACCGAGACAAAGTTAAAGAGAAGTGTTGTAAGATCAAAAATCATACCTGAAACAGAATGGAATGTTTTAGTGACAACCATCATATTTTTTGGAGAAATAAATCATAGTTAAGGTTACCTAATTACATTTCATTCAATTTCTATCATTCTCAGAGCTGGGCAGCGCTACTTTGAAATGTAGCGCCGCTGCCGCTACTGCTACATGCTCTAAATATAGCAGGCGCTACCGCTACCTCCATTAGATTGTAATGGGCACTACCATTACCGCTACAGTAAAATGTAGCGCGCTAGATTAGCAGCTACAATGGCCATAATTATTAGAAATCTCTTAATATTTATTGTTCTGCTATTGGGATTCACTCATTCACATTTAATGATAATAAAACATATTTTGAACATATCAATGCAACTTTATTGCAATTAACGTTGTTGCCGCGTGTCTCTCGCGGGTGAGGCAAACACGTCGCCTACTTCTACTTGATAGGTTGGCAACAACCAACTTGGGAAGTGGATAATGAGGAGACTAAAATTGATCTTTTATTACTGACAAATGAAACAGAATTTAGATTACAGTTCAATTAAATGGCTCTTGG
>NW_025941752.1:0-697 GCF_000764305.2 Hyalella azteca
TACTTACGCTCTATTTTCTTGTCTGTGATTGGTGGATTTGGCTTGAAAGGCCGTCAATGATTGGCTGATGAACTTACGATCTCTTAACTTTTTTTTTTTTGAAAGTATGGGCCCAGGTCTAGTACGTATTATCTGTAGCGGTACCCCCATGACTGCTGTAGTGTGCATAACTGTTTCTCTCTCTCGCTTGTGCCTAGTAAATTTCGTGCTCTGTCTTGTTTAAACAACGATAGAGCTCTAATAAGAACGTGAAGTTGAGGTTCAATACACTATACAAATTGTTTAAGTTTCAAATAATTCAAGAAGAATATTGAATTGTTTCTGTAGACATTTCAAAAGTGCGAATAACTTTGAATGTATCTTATAGTGAATATCCCAACAAAAACTAAGCAAGAGAGTATTTTTATAAAACTGAAAGGAGACCTTATTTGTCAAGGCTTGTTTCTTCCTGATCTTGTATATTGTTCCGTGTATAGGCTCTCAGCCGGCGATACTGGCAGTAGTCGACGCGACTAGTCGCCCCGTGTATAAGTTGTGTGGTCTCGTGTGGCCTTGATATGCTATGCGTGGTCCGCCTAGTAGGAAACACGGCAACTTTGTCATCGGAGTTGCCACTATCCTGTGTCTTGTAGAAGCCGTAGCAGTGTTGCCACATATCTTAGCAGTGTTGCCACATGTCTTAGCAGTGTTGCCACAT
>NW_025941753.1:0-365 GCF_000764305.2 Hyalella azteca
TTGTAGTTGTTCGAACACACCCTCTATCACCTCTGTAGCCTTTGCCATTATTATGAATTTTACCTAAAACTTTTCCAATATTCTGAATTTTTGGAGAAATTTACAAGAATTTTCAATCAATATTCCAAAATTCAAGAAATCAGGATTACTTTTATAGCCAATCGAACATTCAAGGAATGAAAAAATTACCCATACTATATTTAGGCTTTTTTAGTCTGGTATTGACCGTCTGGACTTGGTATGTTTGTCAAAACGACCTGCTGTATTTAATCGAAAAACACCTTTTTGCGGTCATTACCATGATATTCGGCTCTTTCATAGCAGGTTCGAGTCCAGAGGGTAGTGCTGCCATTGCCTATCCCGTC
>NW_025941754.1:0-5208 GCF_000764305.2 Hyalella azteca
GCCAGAGGCAACAATGTAACTCCCCTCCAGTTTCCACAGTCCTGAAGGTTCCCTCGTTTTGGGATTTTGCAAATGAGTCCCTTGGTCCACTGTGTTGGCACCGTCTCTTGGTCCCAAATCAAGTCAAATATCTGCTTAAATAACCATAAGAGACATCGAAAATAGAAGAATCGCTCATATGTAAAGGGAATAAGTTTACTCATTTTCCATTCGAAAATATTTCAAACCGGTAGATTACTACACAAAGTTTAAAAAAATTTTAAATAGTGAAATACTTGTGTTCCAAATTAATAACAGAGTATCTGTCGAAAACATCCATCTGACATAAAGTGAGCACGGCCTCCTGTAATATTGTGCTATGCATTGAGCCTTGTCGGGCTCGAGCTTGGAGCCCACCTGGCATTATCTTGCATGCATGCCGAGATTTCCAGCGCAATGCTCCCGGGAAATTGATCTTACGGTTCTTTGTCTCATGCAAAATTGTACGCACCTGAGCACCTGCCGATGATGCAAATGCCAGCGCATCAGAGCTTAAGATCTGCATGGAAAATTGCAGATATTCTCAATGAATAGCCTCTGACTATTCTTTGGGAAGTGAGAATGTTGAGAATTTCTTATGCCTGATGCGGCACAAAACAATCTCAATATAGTTGCAACATGAACTGAAACTTCAATGCATGGTTAAATTTAGGTAGTTTCCCTTCAGGATGCATAATTTTGCAAGATTCTGTTGTAACCTGCAGATAAGATGACTAGATTGCATGGTTATCACCTGAAAAAGAAATTTTATTTACAAAAAATTCTAACGGCAACGAAAAGTACTATCTTTTAGACTCGAAACAAATAATTTCTCATCGAAATGCGAAAAAAATCATGTTCACTTGTGGGTGCGCAAAAAGTGTATTCCTGTAGCATGTGATCGATTTTACTTGCGTAACAGACTCTTGTCCCCATGTACACTTCTACCCGTCCACATACACTCATGCATCTCACACATATACACTTATACCCCACATTACTCGTCACTTACATTTATAACCGTCCATACATTTATATCCGTCGCTTACGTTTATAACCGTCAATTTACACTTAAGCCCATCGACATGCGCATATTCCTGTCCCCATATGCTTATTCTGCATTCAGCACTATCTGCACTTATACCGTTTGGCAGGAGTTTGTGTCTGCTGGGCAATTCATTGTAGCCATGCAGACTCAACTCCTCACGACTCTCATCTAANTTAATTGTAGGCAGGACTGCCCGTGGGGATAAATGTCAGGCTGGTATCTGTGCTACAGGCTTGTCTGATGTCAGTCTATTTAGACGCCATTGTTGAGGAGTCGAGCTGGAGCTGCGATGCGATGTTCCAGCCTTCGTGTGAATCTTAACTTTTTATTGTTAATATTTTTATATCAATGTTTTTTTCCCAGCTATGCAAATTAAACAGGAAAAGAGATGGCGCAGTCTCTACTTAATTAAGTATTCAGGTCAAATTGAGCTTCAAATTTCGTTTTGTGCTGTATCAGGTCTTTTTAGAAGTCATTCCGTTTAAACAAATACTTAGACAGCGAATGTTGTCATCACTCCGTGAAAAAATAGGTTGAATCGACAAAACCCAGTTCCGGGAATTTGACGAGCTGTTTCACTGTTTTAAAATCTCATGTTTGTCTTGGAACATCTGCAAGCATATTCATCTTTAAGTTATTTAAAATTAAAATTTAGTTAGTTCGAAAAACTGAAACTTCTCGCCGTTCTTCTTCTCTCCGTTCTCATTCATTCACCAAGTAAATACTCATTACAATTGTTTAAGTACAAGACAACTTACTTCTTCAAGGCATAAGTTGGTTCTAGATTCCAAAAATGAGTATATACAGTACAGAAGTACTATATATAGAAGTTATCCCATGTAATATAACCTTCATTTTTACATTGCGTAATTTCTTGTCACTTATTAAACAACAATAACTATGATATTAAAAAAATATAGATAGTTGACTCCTGCAATTCTCAATAATCTACGTGTTCTTTTTTTTATTCCTGAGTAATTCAATTGTTGTATTTCGCTAATTTATATAACCTTATTGACAAATAATGTACTTGGAAATAGGCTGAATGGTTTAGTTAAGGTAAAGAAGCAGATTTTGCCTTTTAATGATTGTTTTCTCTATATATATTTATTTATCCAAAACCTCTATTATTATCGTGCATACTCATACTTACTAAATTCTACATAGAAGTATCATCGTAAATACTTCTGCGTCTTTCTCCAGGGATTAGGTCAATAATTTATTTCATCTTTTTTTCAGTGTTTAGTTTTTTCGAGGCAGTCATCCATTGGCATTTCCCCCTTTTTGAATAGTGGGAAGCGACTAAAAAACTTGCGTTCTCTCCATATCATCTGCCTTCTAGGCAGTCTGTAGAATTTCCATGCCAATTTTCACAGAAGAAAGCAAAATTTGACGGCAGCACGATGCTCACAAACATCAGCCATCATACAAAAAAAGACGTGCGCGTAAAATAAGTCTCACAACAAAATTTGCGATAATTGAACACGGCCTTCTAAGGCATCAATACGCGGTACACTAACTGACTTATGTCAGTAACAAATTCACCTACTTAAAAAATGAAGTACTGCCAAAACTTCACCGGCACATGGTGAGTTATTTTTTTGGGGTGGGGTTTTTTTTACCCTCGTACTTGTAAAAACCATCACGGCAAGTGCTATACAGCATCGGTTATTTCCACCAGTAAATCAAGCGCATCAAACAAAGTCGTTCCAGCGACGCGAGCCCAAAGCGCCTGTAGACAAGATACAGCGACTGCCCGGCCCGCAGTTTGTCAAGCGTCCGTCACACGACAGCTTAGCGCGCGCTGCTGCTTGATGCGGCGCATTCAGGGCGGCGATCGCTGCCTTCCTCGCTCCTGCCATCCACGCTTCACACCGCTGACATGCTTTGTGCAGGCCGGTTTCTGGCCGATGTTATCCTCACAAACGAGTTTATAGGTTTGATAAGGAGGTGAAACTCAGCATGACCTACTGCTACCAATGGAGTAGAATTTCCACGATGAACGGGCGCTTATATACAGCCGTACAACATGTGTCCGGGTAGAACCTCCGCAGTTTCAAAAGTCAATTAAATTGACGAAATTTGGGTTGAAAGAGATCTATTTTTCGTTAGCATGTGCAGTCGCGTCATACATGTGCTCTATATGCCTAGTTGCATGTCATAGAAATATTCACTGGCATAAAAAAGCGTAGTAATAACCATCAACTGTAACTCCCAGAACATGAACATGTTCATATTATGTGCATGACTGTCCATTCCATTTGTATCACAAAGGCATATTGATGCTGCGTGGCCCCCGCGCAGTATGTACTTGGAAGACCAAACTATGTTTTATTAATACTAGCCCAGGCGCTTCATGGGAGCATGTATGTATAATTTATCCTTCAGGAATATATCTGCTCCGAGGCAGCAATGATCTGACTCGATGTTCAACACAAAAACTTTCGTATACAGGGGCGTGGCAGGTGATTGTAGCGCATTGTCTTGTTACCTCAAAACGTCCAATCACGTACTCTATTTATGTGCCTGATTTTCCAAATTGCCCCACAACTTTTTAACAGAGGTATTGAAGTCTGGCAACTCCAAGATCCCAAGTGTATCTTACCATTACCTAAAGTAGTTTTAGTTGCCGCGGACTCCGCGCCTGCTGACCGTAGGACGGCGATGAACTGACCTCACGCACTAGGTCTTACTGATGAATAATGTGGTGGCTGTGTGCAGTCAAGTATCCTTATAGGGATATTCATTGTACATGTACCGACACATCTATGTATTTCAAAATAATTTTTATAAATGCATTTAATATTAACATGGATAATTTCAGTTCAAAATTTTTTTATCAAAAGTTAGAGTACACTAGATAAAAATCGCTTTCATTCTGAAGTAAGCATGAGATTGATTACGCTACACAATAGAATCAAGGGAAAAGGAAATAACTCTAAATTTGCACAGTCATCTTGAAATGTCACTCTGCAAGCGTGGAAGCATTTCATTTTCTTCTAATTAGACATCGGAAAAGCGGCGGGTAGTAGCGGCTTTGGCAATGCACCTGCATTAATTGTCAGAGTTGAGTTTTGAATATTTGAAATGTGAAATAGAAACGAGTAAAATCTAAGGTGAGTCTTTCATCGATACGCAATCCTAATAAATTGACTTGATTAATTTGATTAATTGATTAATTAATTAATTGATTGACATTTACGGAGATATTGGAATGAAGACAAAACAATCTAAAATACCGCGTGTAGAAATAGAAACTTGCATGACACTCAGCCAGGAATTTGTTCTTCTCGTCGCCGCTTCTCGCGAATAAACATGCTCAAGAATTTGCTGATTTTTGTACATTAAGGGGGAATTTCAAACAGCTCTTTTGCCGCTATTTGAACCTAATAAATTTTTGAACAAATGGACCTTCTACTTAAGAAATGTGGAGCAACGAAGGCAAACGAAGTCATCCGCAAGCGATGACCAAATGTTCTTCTACAATTTTAATGGCAATTTTTAGAGGGCTCAAATCTTTCAGATAAAATATATAAATTTATTTTGTATGATATGAATAAGACTCTTAAAGCAGCCCTCAAGTCATTGCAATACTTTTTCAATGGCTTCTTGAGATGCTTTATGTACAATCAACAAAATTTATGACACGCTTCCATCTTGTCTTATGATCTCGATGCTTTAATTAACTTTCCACAAATTTCGAGTAAATTCATTTCTGAGTTAATGGAAATAGTTCCAAGCATCTTTTTAGCTTTAATTTACCGTAATTCACAGCGGGATGAGAAGTTGGCGAGTTTAACGGTTGCTCATCAATTAACTGAGCATCATAAAACCGGCCATTATCTCCCTAGCTGCATCATCTCCGTGAGTGAAGGAGAGTTGAAATTTCCCGAATTTTCCAGTGTCCGAGCTTAGTCTTTTCTGTGAGCTTGACTCCGCTACCCCACCTGAGTACAAGGCTGTTGTGATGAATACCTACAGCTGTATCACAGCACTCCCTGCTGTGTTGTAATGAATACCTATAGCTTTATAACGCAACTATACTTGTTGTGATGAATACCTACAGCTGTATCACAGCACTCCCTGCTTTGTTTTAATGAATACCTATAGCTTTATAACGCAACTATACTTGTTGTGATGAA
>NW_025941755.1:0-5743 GCF_000764305.2 Hyalella azteca
GGAACTATGTCCTCTTCATCTTCTGGAGTGTCAGAGCCTAGTTCTGACATCATGCAGGTAATTTGCTATAATTTCAATACAAGAGCTTTCACTGCTGTACACAGAAACTTAAGAAATGTTTACACAGAAATACAGTCAATTGACAGGTGGTTTATGACAGAATTACAGAAAAAAAAAAATAAAAAAAAAATACCTAACTAAATTTTACAATAATATTGCATAATAAAATTGATGGAAAATACAATACTAGTACAAGAAACAAATATCTAATGATCAAATTAAGTGATAACAACAAGAGTTAAATATAAATAATGGTTTGAGCTGGCTCGCAGGCCTACTCCTACCTACTGCCTCTTCTCATGAAGAGAAGAGGAGGGGGGAGGGGCGAGAAAGCCAGCCGGGTTCTTGAAAATTAAATTAGACACTTAGCTTATATACGCGTAGTATACAGAAAAGCAAATTCAAAATCAAGTTGATAAATGTGTGGGTATTCTGAGTATTACGTTAATCACGGAGGAAAATTTTACGTTAATCTCAGAGGAATTCTAGTAATCACAGAGCACAATCGTAAGGTGTTTACCGTATGAACGCCGCTGACTCTCTCCCCTGTTTGTTTGTTTCGAATTTATTTGTATTACACTATAGAATTGCTCAATAAGCCCTATATACTTAGAGACAGACTAGCTGAAGCTACTGGGATTTTTATAACGATTTTGAGGAGGGCAATTTTTTTTAAATTGATCTCAAAATCGGCACAAAAACAACGTCTTTCGCGACAGTATTTACATTTTGGGCCCACGGTGACGTCACAGTCGGAACAACAAACGACATCCGCAAAGAGCAGCTGCGCGTGGGTCAACCTTGTATTAATTCAACCATGGAGCCAAGCACCCTCTAGTTGAGTCCTTGCTGACCATCACCGGTAAGACCACCGCCTTCTTGCTTCCTCTGCTCCTCAGTACTGCTTCCTCCTGACGGATCCAACCAGGCTGGACACCAGACCAATTTCAAGACAGTTATTTCCTGTTTTATTTTTGGTTCGGTTTTCTCTTTATTGTTCTGACCCAGTTTAGTTAAGTTAATGTTCACCCTTTATTCAGTTTCTGCCAGTTTGGGCTACTGGTTTTCTTTTGGTTTCACATGGTAGGCTCATCCCATCACCCATAAGCCCCGGGCTGTCCCATCACTAACATATTAACTTTCACCATTCATCTTCATGTACCAATATTTTATTTAATATATTTTTAGCTTGGTTCATTGAACGTTAGCCTTGCCCTCATCAGAAGAAATCTTTCGTTGGTCTACTTTCTAATAAGATATACCGTTCTTTGACTTGCACTTCGAACTAGCGTACAAAAAAGGCTTTCAGATTTTTTTTTGTATTTTTAGCAATATTTTTTTTTAAGTTTTTCACTGCAGTGCAACAAACTTTTTTAGCTTGATTTCAAGCTCTGGCATACAGGTTATAACCAGACTCGCTGCGAGTTTGTAAATAACACTTGTATGCTTCTTTCTTGGTCTTTAGCTGAGTCTTAACTGCACTGTTCATCCACTGGGACTTTTTGACTCCTCCAAGCGTAATCTTGGGTACACAGGCATCAACTGCAGACATAAGTGTCTTTGAGAAACGACCATGAATCAGTCACATTCATGTCCTTAATACAGTCCGAAATATTTGCCGCATTCACCGTTTCACGGAGTTTATCATAGTCGCCTTTCGCAAAATTCAAACATTCACGCTTTCGAAGCGTCTTTTCTGCACAACACTTAATACTGAAAAACAATGATTGGTATGGCTTTTGCCCAACGGAGTGAGCCTCGTGGTGAAGCTCATATATCATTGATTCTTAAGGTGCCTGTACACAGGGATAGTAGTAGCCGCTAGTTCATCCGGCCGCTTGAACTGTCTACGCTACTAGCCTCGTGTATAGGGGTTCAGCCGCTTCAGAGGCATGCGCCGGCAAGTGCCCGAGACGCGGCCGAGAAGGACAACAATGTGTTGATTTTTGCGCTGGAGAAGTGGCTAGTATAGCGCTGATGCTGCCATGGTGAGAGCATGTGTGCCGCTTTTGTGAAGTATCTTGGGTCAAGTGAATCATGGCTTGTTTGAATGATAATGTTTCTAAGAGGAATCCAACAAAATGGATTCCAGACGATATTCAATTATTCTTTGAAACATTCCAAAAATATGAATTAAAGTGGAGTGTTTGCCATGACGGTTACTCCAACAAAATGAAGAGAGAAACGAGTATTTTGAAACTGAAAGAAGACCTTATTAGTCAGGGTCTAGTTGTTCCCGACGTTGCATTTTTAAAGGTTAGAATAAAGAGTATAAAAACGACGTATAGACTCGAGTTGTTGAAAATGATCCCACTATCCATCTTCGCAAACCTCACTCGATGGCTTCTAACGACGCACTGGCGGGTGAAAACGAGAAGAAAGCGGCATCTTCTACTCTCCTCGTGTGTATAGGCTTATTTGCCGGATAGTCATTACGCTACCGACACTAGCCAGATTTACCAGCCGTCTGCACTATCCCCGTGTACAAGCAACTTAAACTAGTAAACATAAGATCTAGAATAATTGGGGTCTGTTTACCCCTAAAATGGGTTGGCTTGGTGATGTTCTGGATTAAAAATGAGTCTCGCACAGACTCCAAGAACAAGTATGCTGGGTGATTCCCATCTCTTGGAGAAGATTCATCTGCCCGGTCTATTTCTGGATGGTTAAAGTCACCAACGATCAACGTATGTCCGCCGTATGTGACCTGCTGAATGACATGCTCGGTAAAAGGCTGTTTAGTACTTTATTGTTATCAGAGGAGCTGTTAGATGATCTATAAATGACCCATATGAGGAGGCTATCTATGCCTTTTAGAGTAAGTTTGCACCACACTGATTCTCTAGCAGTCTAGCTGATTGATGCTCTGCAGATAACTCAACTTGCTGGGCCCCATAAGAGGTTCTAACCCACAGAGCTACACCTCTTACCTCTACTGCACTGCTCTTCATTCAAGTTATGAAAACAATCAAAACCTGGCAGCTGAAATTCAACAGGTACAATTTCCCCCCATTATTTTTAGGGAGTGTTTCTGTAATACAAGTAATGTCTATATATACACTAATTTGTGATCACAATTATCAGTTCACTTTTTTATTCAAAACGGAATCCGTGTTTGTGTAAAAACATTTTAAAACTTTTTGTGCACTTTCACTTTGATGTATGCGGTTACTTCCTACATTATTTACAGGCCTTGATCTACGGACATTATTCCTACTAATAACTTGTGTTGTCCTCCATCTCCTCTGGCTGTCCGTGAGCAGGCCTCCCAGGGCTGGGTTTTTCCACACAGATCTGGGTTTTTGGCCGTCACCTGGGTGTCTGGGTGGATTTTTTTTTTTAAATGGCAAAATCTGTTTTTTTTTCGTTAAGGAAGTTAATTTTAGCCAATAATATAATTGAAATATTCTCAATGCCTTAAATTTGATTATGCAGTCAATACACAATGAATGGAGCAACGCTCTCACCGTCAGACTGTCTATTTTCCCTAGCTGAGAGATGGTACTGGTATTGTATGCGTTTATTACCAGTATTGAACACGTTCATTACCAGTTAAAGCAACAGTTCCCAACTTCTCGGCGCCTACTGCACAGTACCGCGCTCGCTAATCGCTATTGACAAGTGACAAGTTATAGTTGTGTCGTGCGTTACGTTGAGCTTACTGTTGCTTTTGTACCTTTGAAGTTTGAACATTGATCGTTTTGAACATTGAGTTTCAATCAGAAAATTTCAGACGTTATGTGTTATAATTCTATGGTGTATTCTGAATAAAATGACATTTTGAGTTAATTCATCAGAGAAGAGGCAGTTAAATCCACAAGAGCTTCAGATATCGATCCCAGTGATAAATCATTACATGAGCATGTTAACGATTTGTATTTGGGTGGACGTTGCATGAGAGAGTTATAAATGCTTCCAATCGGGGAAAATCATGTTAGATTTAAAACGGATTGTTTGAAATTCTTAGTTGAGTTCAATGAGTTGTGCTTACAAATAAAAAAATATAAATCAGTACTCACTGCAGTGATTGACAAAAAGCGCATTTTCTCGTCAATGAAAACTTGAGGTCACGGACGGACGGACAGACAGACGGACATGGCGAGCACAATAGTGCATTTTTTACATAAATGAGAAAATGCGCTTAAAAGATTCCCGTCAGAAGAAGATGGCATTGTTGCAAATTTACAAATATTAGATCCCGCTGCCTCAAGAGATATTACCAAATCTCCCAGTTCCATAGTGAACGTAGCACAGAATTTTCCCCATCTTGTTCCTGAGGATGTTATTGACACACTCAACGATGAATGGAGGCTCTTTCGGCAGTTTAGCGATGTATCTTTAACTACACCTCAGTCCCTGGCTTCTGGCATTCACTGCGTAACATTAAAGACAGGATGAATCGACCGAAGTTTGGAACTCAGTCTAGTTTTATGACAAATCTAACTATATTGCCTCACTCATCCGCTTGTGTTGAAAGGATTTTTTTGCTCGTTAACCACGTTAAAACGAAGCAAACAAACTCGCCTAAAACTGAGACAGTGACAGAAAGATTATTAGCATGGCAGTTTCTTGCGAGGAAGCAACAGAATTGCTACACATGGAAGCCGATACAAGAGTTGGTGAAAGACGTAGATGGAACCTGCCATCTATACGATATTAACAGCGTCCTAAACAAAAAAAAACAGAGAAAATCAATTTATCAGCAGCCGAATACTTATAATTCCATAGGAAGTAAGTAACCATCATCTTCATCAACCATCTTAGTTTTTCTCAAATTATTGGCTGGGAGCCCTGTCCGTGAGCAGCCGTTGTTGTCTTGGCAGACTGGAAGTGATTGACCTGATTTTCCGTGCTTTTCCGCCTGATTCTCTCCTGCCACTTCTTGCAAAAAACCACCCTTTCTAAGGGGTGGAATCTTTCTTTACAAAAACTGACTTGTAATCAGCGGATTCTCCCAGCTTTCTCGCTGTTTTCAGCACGCTCCAGACCTGAGCAGAATACTTTACAGTCATCAGCAGAGGTCTGACGGTGTTGGCAGCAGCATCCTTCGAGCGTAGCCTCTTGCAAGATATAACATCAATCGATGTGTGGGGTATCTTGCTGCAACAATCTACAACAAATGCCGTGTCATCCATCACTCGGTCCTTCGCATCAGATGCGTTACTTTCAGGAATCCCAAACCAGACAAGGTTGGCCTTCCTACGTTCTCTATCAAGTAATTCCCGTGAGCTTTCACGAGCGACTTCAGATAAATCAGCTGTCTTGTTCTTTACTTCAATTTCTTCCGTATTTTTCAACTGAGCCTTCACTTCCGTCAGCTCATTGCATAGCAAGCTCAGTTTGTCACTCAGCGAGCGCACTATCTCACTCAAGGAGTTTACTACATCATTCAACAATTTCGACTCATTGCCGTGCTCTTCCACCGACTCTTCTCTTTTTCGAGCACCAAAAATTTGTTTGACACAAACGCAATTGACACAAACGTGTGCGGGCTCAACGGGGTAGGGAAAAGTTGACTTGCTTTTTCTCCCGTTTATTTCATATACTTGAGTGACGTAAGCTGAGTGACGTAAGCTGGAAATAAGATTTAATATTAGTTAATAGGTCGAGATAGACATACATGAAACTTAAACTAAGCAGGGGGTAGACTCACATTGTTTAGACTTTAGATATTGTTTAGTAC
>NW_025941755.1:6061-65833 GCF_000764305.2 Hyalella azteca
TTTTAGATGTTGTAAAATATTTTAACTGAAATACAAAAGACCAAGAGAATGAAAGCAAACAGAGATCAGTAGCTGCCGAAAAATTATTTTCTACTTTTGAGTCCACATGAAAAACGTGGTCTTTAAAAATTTTTTTATACATTTTATTTTTATTCTAGAGGCCGTAGAGGGCTTTTTGACTATCGTTTTTATTTTCTGTCCAGCAATTATTAACTGCACGAACTAAATCTCTTGAACGGAGAAAAATACAGAAAAGGACGGAGAAACATACAAAACTGAGTTGAGTATAGTAAAGTTCCCTCAACAATTTCGGCTGGAGGAACAGCTGAGCTGCAGCTGACGAGGGAAATCAAGGGATCGACGCGTGAGGCGGGTGGAGAGGGGGAGGTGTAGGGGCCAAGAGGGTGGGGAGGGTATAGGAAGGTGAAGCCTGAGCATACTCAAGGCACCGTTCTCCGTGACAGGCGGTCGCCGAGGGTTCACAAGAAGCTACAAACTTTCCCTAGATTCATGCACGGCATTTGTCAGGAATAAAACGCTTGTACTAGCCGTTTTTCTCACTATTCGCACAATTTTTACTGAACCACTAAAATTGAACCTTTCACTGAAATCGTTTCGGTACAAATTCGAGAGATAATTCAAACCGGGATAGTAAATAGTGGGTAAGTTGGGACCCGCAAACACGTACGTGTGTCCTCGATAACGTGATATCATATTATTCTAGCCGCAAAACCTAGATGACAGCTAAATAACTTTGAAATAAATGAAAAAAAACAAACAATTTTGAGCTAACTTGCTATCATTAAGTAGCCCGCAATTGCGAAAAAAGTACATAAATGACACGGGCGCGCAGCGAGAAGCACATCATCCTTCCTTCTCTCTAGCTCGTAGAGCACTGACTCCTACTTTTCACTAGAGTGTTCCCAGTCGCTGCGGCCAGAACATGGTCTGCCAGCATCGGTGACATCTTCTTCGCTGCCGTTGTTTCGTCGACGCCTAAAAACAGAACTTGTCCGTAGAGACTTTGAATCTTAGGCCTAGCCGTCATCTAATTTATCATGGATATTACTGGTTTAGCATAGGTGTTGTTTGTTCGGGAGCGCAGCCCTACACCACAAATTTAGCTCGTAAACAAGCCCTAGCGCCAACGCCTACCCTATAATGCAATAACTAAACTCAGCTCACACCCAAGAAGCTGTACGTAACTGAGTCATCTCCCCACATCAACTTTAAGCAACATCTACCTCACTCCACAGCCTGCTGAATCAAATAGTCAATTGTCAACAGGTCCTACTCCACAGAATTTTACCCCGTACTATCACTTCTTACACACGCCGTAAGCCTTACTGGTCGCAGACTTTAGCCTGTGGAGTAGAGCGCCATGAAGCAGTGGCTGTGACGTAACGGCGCTGTTATGTCAGGCGCTTATTTTCAAAAGCCGCGAATACGCCAGGCTGTGTTTAATACAAGCACGCAACAGTTTGGCTATTTGCCCACGGCTGTTGCTTCGGTGGCTTAATGTTATCTGGCTGATTGATTCATATCCAGGAAAGGAAATGACGCCTGTGGCTTTAAGCACTTAATCACACAGGCTAATATGCCCTCTAGCGTGATTACGAGCGGAAAGGAATAGATATTGAATTGTGGGCAAGGGCTATGTAGTGGTCTATACTGCGTCCCGTTTGTTCTACCATAGGTGTTGTTTGTTCAAGCATAGACGTCATCAGTCTTGGCATATGTTCCGTTTTAGCATAGACGTCATCTATTTTTATCCTCTCGTGTCTTTTTAGCCACTTGTAACGTGCCCTCGAAGTTCGATCTGAACGAGACGCCACGACAATCTCTTCGTGGAATAATAATAATACTTCTGGTAGATCGTTTATATGAGCGACAAACAAAACAGGCCCAAGAACGCTTCCTTGCGGTACGCCACTGCGCACAGTTTCCCAGTCTGATACGGTTCCGTTAATGCTGACACGTTGTCTTCTGCCAACTAGGAAATTCCTGATCCATTGGAGGACATTTCCCTCTTTTCCCAAAGAATTCACTTGACGTAACAGTCGCTCATGCGGAACACTATCAAATGCCTTGGCAAAATCGAGGTACAGTGCAACTGTAGCGGATCTCGCTAAATAGAACTAATATTATGTATCATTATCGGCGACAGGCCACATCAGGCCTACACTTCAGCGCCGACATCACATCACTATATCTCGCTACGTAGAACTAATTTCCATGTTTCTAATACTAACATTAATACTTACAATAAACATTAAAGTCGTACGTTTTAAACCATATTAAATAATTATAACATCATAAGAGTTTCCGCGAAAGCAGCTCAGTCGATGGCAACATCCAGGGCCCTTTCTTACTGGTTACTCTGTAGCATCTAAAAATGTTAACGGTCCATTTCGCCCTCAGACATCGAGCCGCCAACATCTCGCGTAAGCCCCCTAACTTAGAAATTCTACTCTGCCGTATAATAGCTCTCATTCAATGTGTTAAGTGTAAGAGTAAAGTTAGTTCAGAAGTCGGAGTCATTGCAAGTTCAATAATTAAATTCACGTATTTTTCATGTCATAAACATAGCTCACGTGGCTTTAGCTCATTTGTGAAATGGTGTCGTGAATTGTGAATAGTGTATTAACAAAGGCCTTATTTCGCAGCTATCACAACATCGGCAAACATTCGGCAACCTGCGCCCGGCAACCTACAGCCTGTATCCTGCAACGTATAAATTCAAGATCACGCGCAATCTCCCGCCTCTGACGCCATGTCTGTCAGCAACTCTGACTCTGTCTCGGCCAGCATCTCTGTCAGCAACTCTGACTCTGTCTCGGCCAGCATCTCTATCGGCGTCCCAAGCCAGTTTTCCCGCCAACTCGCACGCCGCCATCTTGCCGCGCCCCTACGCCGTCCCTGTCTACCGATGCTCATCCGTGAACATCCAGTGAACATTTGTTGTGAACTTATTCAATTAACTTATATTCAGTGAATACTTGCTGTGAACTCACTCAGTTAACTAACATTCAGTGAATTCTTGCTGAGCACCTAGTCCGTTAACTTATATTCGGTGAACTCTTGCCGTGCACTCATTCAGTTGACTGATATTATGTGAACTCATTCAGAGAACTTTCGCTAAAGATACTCTGTGAGCTAGTCACATCAAGCACGTTCAGTAAAGTTTCGTGTGAACTCTCAACGCGCACGCTCAGTTAACTTCGTCAACCTCACAACGTGCATCGAATAACGTCCCCAAACGTCTCACCACGCAACCACGTGTATATCCGCTCACAACGCAACAACGGTGGCCCGTCGACCCGCACCTCCTGCCTGGACTACAAATTCCTCCTGCATCATCACGAGCAGGTCACGTGACGAGCCAATAAATCAACTTATAAATTAATTGTGTGTTTGCTCAAACAACCAAATTCGTCCTGCTGATCACTATGTTTCTGTCTGTCCTTAGTGAGATATTCGAGTTAGCCACCTAGACCGTTCAAATTCCCTAATTCATTGGAGTTAATAACTTAACGTGGAGTGGCAAATAAAACCCCCACACATCAACTGGCGCCCTTTCGTCCAGCAGGCGAGGCCAATTATTCAAGGTAGACAGATTAGTGGTGCATGATCTGCCAGCAATAAATCCATGCCGACAGTCTGATAGAAGATGGTTAACAGTCAAGTGATCGATAATCCTATCTCTCATAACCGATTCCATCACCTTACACACAACCAGAGCTGGGCAGCGCTACTTTGAAATGTAGCGGCCGCTACCGGTAAATGCTCTAAATGTAGCGGGCGCTACCGCTACAATTGCTTAAATGTAGCGCCGCTACCGCTACATGCTCTAAATGTAGCGGGCGCTACCGCTACAATTGCTTAAATGTAGCGCCGCTACCGCTACATGTAGCGCGCTACTGCCCACCTCTGGTAACAACTAACATGTTCACACTAGTAACAGGCTTAGGTTGACAACATTACACCAAAATATTTCGTACAGTTTTATTCTGTAAGTTATATTATGTATGTATCATGCTGGTTTTGAAACTATATTTAATACTATTAAGTAAAATCTAAAGGCTTTATCAATAAATGTAGCGGTAGCGCTGTAGCGGCAAAACCTCGTATCGCTACTTAAATATGTAGCGGGTGCTACCGCTACCGCTACTGAAAATGTAGCGCGCTACTGCCCAGTGCCCACCCACAAAACACTCGTGAGACTTACAGGACGGTAGTTACCGGGGTTACTTCTGTCACCTTTTCTGAACAGGGGTGTCACTTGGGCTTCTTTCCAGTCGACCGGAAAAGTCCCTTCAATTAAGGTTTTTCTATAGAATACCGGTAAAGGGCCGGCCAGGACGGTTGCTAATTGGTTGAGTAATCTATTTGGAAACCGTCTGATCCAGATGACTTGTTGGGATTCAGGGAGAGCAGGCGCTTGAGAACCTCCTCTTCATGTATCTCGAAGCTAGTTAATTTCGAGCCAACTGGTCGCTCCTCAATAGCTGGAATACTGTTCAAGTCCTCATCTGTGAAGACGCTGCTAAAGAACTGATTTAGAACCAGAGCTGGGCAGCGCTACTTTGAAATGTAGCGGCGCTACCGCTACATGCTCTAAATGTAGCGGGCGCTACTGCTACTGCTACACCCACTAGATTGTAGCGAGCGCTACTGCTACCGCTACAGTAAAATGTAGCACCGCTACATTAGCTGCTACAATGGCCAAAATTATTGGAAATCTCTAAATATTTATTATTCTGCTATTGGGATTTACTCATAAACATTTAATGATAATAAAACATTTTCAATACATATCAATGCAACTTTCTTGCAATTAACCTAACCGAACTAGTACGGGTTAGATACAGTAAATAAAAGTTCCATTTATTTTTGTTTTACCTTCCCTACATGGATGTGTACTCTAATCTACCAATCTAAAAAATTATCAACATATTCAAATAAAAAATCAGTCTTTTATTTATATATACAGTATACGTGGATTATTTTTGAGATTGGTAGATTGAAGTAGACATCCATGTAGGGATGGTGAAACATAAAAACTGTAAAAATAACTGTAAGCAAACTGAAACATGAAAAAATACCTGTAAGTGGTAACTGGTAACAACTTAAGTAAGAACTAACATGTTGACACTAGTAACAGGCTGAGGTTGACAACATTACACCGAAATCTTTCGTACAGTTTTATTCTGTAATTTATATTATGTTTGTATCATGCTGGTTTTCAAATAATATATAATACTATCAGAGGTGGGCAGTAGCGCGCTACATGTAGCGGCCGCTACATTTTCAGTAGCAGTAGCGGCTCTACATTTAAGGCAATGTAGCGGTAGCGGTAGCGCCCGCTACATATTTAAGTAGCGATACGAGGTTTTGCCGCTACAGAGCTACCGCTACATTTATAGATAAAGCCTTTAGATTTTACTTAAGGGNCTAGTGAATTTCTAGTCCCCCCCACAGACATACGTCTCATTCTTGAAATTTAGTACGCTGCAATTTTAAAAGACAAAGGTTAAACACAAATGTGTATTTCACAAATAGAACCTCATTTAGTGAACCAATTTGTGTTTCAGCTGTTTTAACTGTCTCAGCACTAGAAACCCAAAACGTCGCGGGCGAATTTACGGCCGGACTCGTGGCCGGTCTCACGAGCTATCTCCAAATTCGAATATCAAGTAATATATCCCAAACTAATGAACGCAGCTCTATGAAACTTGGAACACGTATTCATCAAAACCTAACGATGATGTTTAGCTCGTAATTTTTTAAAATTTCACCTTTATTCGTGAGTTACGCGTATATTGCGAAACAGACCGGAATTCGCAGTGATCAAAGAGTTCCTTCCAAACTATTGAACAGATTTGAACGAAATTTTGAATATACATTCCTAACTACCAAACGGTGAATTTTTAGCGTACAACATTTTTTTAGATTTCACCTTCGTTAGCGATTTTTTTTTCATTTCATCGTCATTCTTTATTTCACATTTCCTTATATTCGGCCCGTATCGCCGGGTAATTTGTCACTTAAACTCGCGGCGATCAAGAAATTTATTCTAAACTACTGAACAGATTTCAACGAAACTTTGTATATAAATACCTAACCTCTCAACGGTGATGTTTATCTCTGTCTCTTATACACATCTAGATGTGTATAAGAGACAGTCCATGTAGGGAAGGTAAAACATATAAATAACTGTAACTTTTATTTACTGTATCTAACCCATACTAGTTCGGTTAGGTTAATTGCAATAAAGTTGCATTGACATGTTTTAAAAATGTTTATTATCATTAAATGTTAATGAGTAAATCCCAACAGCAGAACAATAAATATTAAGAGATTTCTAATAATTTTGGCCATTGTAGCGGCTAATGTAGCGCGCCACATTTTACTGTAGCGGTAGCGGTGGCGCCCGTTACAATCTAGTGGATGTGGCGGTAGCGCCCGCTACATTTAGAGCATGTAGCGGTAGCGGCGCTACATTTCGAAGTAGCGCTGCCCAGCTCTGGGTGCGACAAGCTTTTTTAGCTTGATTTCGAGCAGTTGCATACAGGTTATACCCAGCATCGCTACGAGTTCGTAAATAACGTTTGTAGGCTTCCTTCTTTTTAGCTTTGCTTTAACCTTATTGTTCATCCACTGTGTTTTTCTGACTCCACCTTTAGGCTTTATCTTAGGTACACACGCATCAACAGCAGATATAACTATGTTCTTGATGAATGACCAAGACTCCACTACATGAATGTTCATAATACATTCCGAAATGTTCTCTGCACTCACTGATTCATGAAGTTTAACATAGTCGCCTTTTGCAAAGTTAAAACGTTCACGCATCCGAGGCGTCTTTTGTGTATATAGCACTTAATACTGAAAACAATGACTGGTGGTGACTTTTGCCCAACAGAGCCTCGTGGCGAAGCTCTTCTACCATTTATTCTTCACTAGCAAACACTAGGTCTAGAGTATTTGGAGTCTGATTACCTCTAAAATGGGTTGGCTTTGTGATGTGCTGGTGTAAAAATGAGTCTCACAGACTCCATGAACAAGGATGAAGAGTGATTGATCATCCCTTGGAGAGGATTCATGTGCCCAGTCTATTTCTGGATGGTTAAAGTCACCAACGATTAACGTATGCGACCTGCTGAAAGTCATGCTTGGTAGAAGACTGTTCAGTAGTTTATCGTCATCAGAGGACCTGTTGGGTGATCTATACAGGGCACCTATTAGGAGGCTATCCCTGCTTTATAGAGAAAGCACACACCACACTGATTCTCTAGCTGATTGGTGCTCTGCTGATAACCTTGTTGGGCCCCATAAAAGGTTCTAACCCAAAGAGCAAATCTAGCTGAAGTTCCTTCAGATCGCTCTCCCGCTGCCGACATCTCTATTTGACTCGTCATCGCAGTCTGTTTCTCAGAAGCCTTGACTCGCAAAGATGGCGAGCCTTGACTCCAAGAAGCGAAGCCACACGTAAATCCACTGTTCGAGCAGCAATAGGTTTGGGCATACTGCTGCCGATTTCAATGACGCTGCTGATCCTCCGTTGCTTGCTCATGGCGTAGATCTTCCCGTCCAGAATTCCTCCGAATTAGCTGCAGGCCTGCAGCGGCTCCAAGTTGTAGTACATGGGATGTCGTTGATCCGGACTACGATGAATCGGAGCAACCCCCTTGCCGCGATCGCATCAGGATCGCAACCCCTTGCCGCGAGCCAACTTCAGGCGGACAACGAGAGGATTGATCCTGCCGGCGTAGTAGCTTGCGTTCAAAAATGCAGTCGTTGCAGTTTACGAGGACATAACTTTCGTTCATGTGGCAAAGGTCCTAGAGCAAAAAAACGACGTATCGAATTGCCAGCTGCAGCTAGTCCCGACGTAAGAATTGTCTCCTTAAACAATCCACCTCCTGAAGTTCTTGAAGTCGCATCGCCAGTGCTCCAGTGTAGTAACGCATAGAGCCAACAGTGCTGACTATGAACTACAATTTCAGCCGCTGCGTGTTGATTTTGTGGCGCGCTCTTATGGAGATTCTGAAAACTTGGCCACAGAATGCATAGTTTGTCAGTGCTATGCTGAATATCTAACCCCTAACAGGACAAAAGCGAAATGGTCCATTGCATGGCTGCGGTCATATTCCCAATGCTAACGAAGCCACCTCCCGACTGTAAGTACAGAAAATTGGTTAAATTACTGCCCCTTTCTCTAAGAAATTGCTTCCGAGAAGTTAAGAAAATACTCAGTCCTGAACTTTTGGCAGAGTGGGATGTTCCGACTAATTTCATAAGATTGTACCAGTCACGTACGTGAGTTCCGCCGTGTAATGGATTTGTTTCTTTTGGTTGGTCAGTGTGACGAACAGGTGTCCCTTTCCAACAGCTATTTGTCCTCAAGGATGCAATTTACATCCCGGAAGCGAGGACGACAGAAACCTGCTTCCCGTGTCGCATTATCTTCAATTTGAGGATTTGGATTGGATGACTGGCTCTACCTTAATTGTCGATAACGAGCAGGGACGTTCAATTTTAACCTGTCCTGCGAAAAGACATTGCGACAGACGTAAAAAGTTCCTGCACGTTCAAAGAAACCCAGTACTTGGAAAAGAATCGCAATTAGCGCCCGATGCCATTGCTCCAGCCTCGGTAGTATCTAATTTTGTGCGTAACGGTAGAAGCAACGCTTGAATTCGAATAGTGTGGTTCTTAAGGAAAGAGGCAATTCATTAGGTGCCTCCTCGTTTTCGTTGGCGCCCGGACCGTCCACTAGACTACTTTTGTCCACTTTTTTTTGTCCAATCGAATTGTCCACTACTTTTACTCGGATAGAGAAATTAATTCGATGGGCTTCACCCTAAAAAACCGACCGGAAGTTCACCAAGCTCTTAACGATGCTGAAATACGCAATCCTGTTCTTTACAGCGACTTCGTAGATAGTTATGAGCTCAGGAACGACAAAGTTTCCTCCCAAACATTCTTAGATTATCGCGAAACTGGTACATATGTGCAAAGCTCTGATGCTATTTTCTTCTTCCTTTGGTTGCTGCTTAAGGGAGCTTTGGAGACAGGTCCATGTAGCCCCAAGACTGTAGGAGTTGCAGGTATCTCAGAGCTGGCATAGAAAATAAACAGAGCACAGCAGAGACACACAAATGGTGTCTCATAATATACAATCAAGTAAAGAGTCAAGTTTTAGTTCATGACATCATAAACTCGAGGTTGCACTTACAATGGTGCAAGGGGAGAGAACACTAAATCAAGTAGGTGCTAGTTCCATAGAGTGAGTAAGAGTACTTCTTTGAGGTGATCTGCTAGGTGGTTAGTACCTGGATACTACGTGGTACACAGGTGATTACAATGATTTTAGTTTATTAGTTGAGTGAAGGAAGGTAGAGAAAACCTCTACTATTGCACTTTGAGTCTCTATAGGGAAGGGACCTCCTCCAAGTAAGTTCTTAACAGTAATAATAATAATAATAATAATAGCGGTTTCAGCGTTTATTAGGCCATAGGCCTGTCGCCGATTCTTAACATCGCAGAACATCCACTGCTTGTTGCGGTCTCGAACTCGCAACTCACTGCTTCAAATTCTGCTGTTCTTAACCGCCCGGCCTCCTTGCCGATTCTGACCAGAAACTGGCGCACAGAGCTGGGATCGAACCCGGGCCTCTCTGCGCCAATCTTGGTACTCTGAACTGTAACCACCCCTTTCACACAGGGCAGTAAATACTGCCAGCATCCGACAGTATTTACTGCCGAATCTTAGCGGACATACGAAATGTGCACTGCTGTTCACACACGACTGCATTTACTGCGGCGTAGAACTTGACGCCTGACGCCAGCGTGTGTCGCGCTAAAACAGCGGCGGTAGATTTGCCGCGACAGTTTAGCTTGCAATGGTATTCAATGTAATCTTTCACACTGGGTGGTTTTTGACGCCACATCCTAGCAGACAGTGGTGCCGTATTTTAGGTTCATAATAAACAGCACTGCTTGACATAGATTATAGCATAATATTATTACATAAATAACAATAAATAAACATAAAGATATACATTGATAAATATATATATCCTTGAAGTGATAGAGATATATTTCATATAAGATATATTTTCCATAAAATATATAGGTATTTCCATATAGATGTATTTGCATTATTCTCACGTAGAGATAGATTTCCATATAGAAATATTGTTACATAAACATAGAGATGGACTGATGAAGCATAAAGCACTGCAAGACTGATAGATCCCAGCAGTAAAAAGCGCCTCGTGTGAAAGATTGCGATGTAAATACTGCCGCGGCATTTTTGACGCGCGCAGTATCTACTGCCCTGTGTGAAAGGGGCTTAAGATCTACATTGATTGCAGTAAGTGAGAGGGCAATGCGGTTCCGGGCTATAGTCTATGGAGCGGGCAGTAAATGAGCATAGGCTCTATTGTTTCAGTATCAGCCCCACATGAGGACTGTCTAATAAGTGGAAGCGTGCAAGGTGTGCATTAACACCGGCATGTCCTAGACTTGATCTAGCAAGGGCTGTTTCTATGATCCTATCCTTGTTTGCTGCCCATGGCCACAGTCCTACCTCACTTCTCACCCTGGTGAGGAAGAGGCCCTTCCCAGTAGCTTGCACATTTCTGAGCCAGACCCGCTGCCAGTAGTCCAGAACAGTACGGTGGAGAGATCTTACCATTTCTTCCATGTAGACTGGAGTAAGTGTACGAATATCGGAGCTGGTGGGCTTTACTTTCTGCATGATCGATCAGCAGCCTCGTTGCCAGCTATCCCACGATGACCAGACACAAACTGGAGCTTTATGCTGCGTGAGAGCTTGAGAAAAATTAAATTTTCCTGTGTTTTAAACGCAAGAGGGGCAAAATATTGTGGTCTCCTACTCGCGATCAATTGTAGAGAACTCAGAGAATCTGTAAAAACAACAAAATTCTCACTGTCTCTCAGGTTATTTACAGCCCAGTGCAGTGCCTCATGAATAGCAAATAGCTCAGATTCAAGCACCTGGACCTTAGGACGGAGCTTCCAGCTAAGGACCACCCCTCTGGCTGGAACCACAACAGCAGCCGAAGTTGAGGCCACAGGGTCCTGCACATGGGAGCCATCAGTGTACGCTAAAGTGAAGTCTACATATTTTGTCTGTAGGAGATCATTGTAAATTTGAATGTTGTTATTGGAGGAGAGGGAGGTTACTGAAGAAAGTGAAAAGTTTGTGAGGACACAGTCTTTGGTGTTGAACCAGGGTGGAAGGGGGGAGATAAGTGAATGCCTTCGTGGGAGGGGTACAGGCCACTGGGAGGTTCAGTTTTGTGAAAGTATTCCTAGCATCAAGTGTGAAGGGAGGCAGAATTGAGTGTGAGCATGGAGAGGGCTGAATGTTGTAGGCTGGTTGGAAGAGAGTCTCTTATTATTGAGGCTACAGGGAGTTGAATAAGGCGAGCAAAGTGTTAGCACAGTATCTCCAGCCGATGTATGCATAGGGGGGGAACATGGGCTTCAACTTCCAAGGAGGGAGTTGGGGTTGTTTTACGGCAGCCTATAGCCAGGCGAAGGCAAGCATTTTGTATTACGTTCAATTTTGACAGGAGAGTAGGTGATGCACAGGCATAGAGAGGAGCAGCATAATCTAAGCGGCTGAGAACAAGAGTTTTGTACAGTTTGATTAGTAAAGTGAGGTCAGCACCCCAATTCCTGAGTGAGATGGATCGGAGTAGATTAATGATAGGAAGACATGAAGTTGTTAGGGATTCAACATGTGCACCCCATCGCAGTCTGGGAGCATCCAAGACACAACCAAGGTATTTATACTTATGAACTATCTCTATTGGTTGGCCATCAATACTTAAAGGCAGAGGAATTACACGTTTATTTGTGAAGAACATGCATTTAGTTTTGAGAGGATTTAGTTTTAAGCCCCATTGTTGGGACCAGTTATAGAAAGATGTACGTTGTGTTTGGAGTCAAGCTGTAGCTTGGGCAATGTCAGTATCAGAAGAGTAGAAGGCTACATCGTCTGCATACTCAGCACAGTGTACACCTGGGACTGAAGGAATGTCCCTCATTACTACATTGAAGAGTAATGGAGAAAGGATGGCTCCCTGCGGGACACCACTCTTAATCCTGCGCAGAGAGGAATATTCTCCTTCAAAGAATACTTTAAAAGATCTGTCAGACAGATAGTTTCTCAGCTTATATAAGAGGCCATTATGCCAGACTGTGTCAAATGCATTACTGAAATCACAAAAGACAACAGCAAGCACGGATTTGGTCCTGAGGCTATCTCGGATGGCTGTGTCTAATCGGGTCACCTGGTCAATTGAAGCTAAGCGAGGTCTGAATCCCCCCTGGCTAGTTCTGAAAGCATTACTCTGTTCTAGAAAAAAGTGCAGACGTTTATTTACCAGTTGTTCCATTAGTTTGACAACACAGGACAGCAAGGAAATTGGGCGGTATGAGTTGGTGGAGGTAAGGGCCTTGTTGGGTTTGGGAATTGGTATTATTAATGCTGTCTTCCACTCCCATGGAACTGTTCCAGAGGCAAAGCTCTCATTGAAAAGTCTCAACAGCCACATCTTATAGTCAGGAGGAAGGTTGGAAAGATGTTTGTTATGTACATTGTCTTGGCCAGATGTGTTCTTGAGTGAAGTCAGGCAGGTTTCTAGTTCATACTGTGTGAAAGGGGCATTGAGGGGAGAAAAAAGGTCAGCACTTAAAGCCAATGCCAGAGGGAGTAGAGTATGATTAGGTTAAAGAGATGGAGTTGGAGAGGAGAGGACCTGTTCATAATGGTCAGCCAAGGCAGCCACCTTGGAAGCAGGATCCGAGAGAATTGAGTTGAGCATTAGGAAAGGTTGTGACTTGCGTGTGAATGGAGTTTGCAGTTTCCTCATCTGGCCCCACAACTTGGCAATTGGGGTGTCAGAGGTTATGTTACTACAGAACTTCCTCCATGAGGCCTCCTTTGCTGCCTTGACTTCCCGTTTGACATGAGCCTGACAACGTTTGTAATTAATTAAGTTCTCCTGTGAAGGTTGGGATACGAGTAAAGCTTTTGCTGCTTTACTTGAATGAACAGCATCAGCCCATGCCTGGGACCACCAGACCTTGCTGTATTTGGGAGTTACGGCTTCTTTGCTCTGAGGGAAGGCCTTGTTGCTAGCAGATATTATATTTCTACAAAGCTCCTAGCACTCTGCAAGATTTGAGGGTAGTTCATTATTAGCTGGAGGCAATGCGGAGTACCAAGCTGCCCAAGATCCCGCTTCAAACAGCCATGCAGGGCGGCGCCTGTGCTGGATGGAGGTAGGCTCAACTCCAATGGTGGTGAGGACAGAATAATGGTCACTGCCCATATCAAGTTCAGTATAAATAAAAGCTACTGGCTGCAATTTGGTTGAAATTATGGTAAGGTCAATGGTGGAAAATGAGTTAAGGTAGGCATTGAAATATGTGGGCAAGTCTGGAGGAGTAATTGGAGAGCCAGCATAGGATTTTGTAACAAGACATCCAACAATTTCCTTCCAGTGGTGTTGGGTGCCCTAGAGCAGTGGTTCCCAAAATTTTCAGGCTGGCGCCCCCTTTGGCTCCCTAGTGAACATCTAGCGCCCCCCCCCCCACAGACATACGTCTCATTCTTGAAATTTAGTACGCTGCAATTTTAAAAGACAAAGGTTAAACACAAATGTGTATTTCACAAATAGAACCTCATTTAGTGAACCAATTTGTGTTTCAGCTGTTTTAACTGTCTCAGCACTAGAAACCCAAAACGTCGCGGGCGAATTTACGGCCGGACTCGTGGCCGGTCTCACGAGCTATCTCCAAATTCGAATATCAAGTAATATATCCCAAACTAATGAACGCAGCTCTATGAAACTTGGAACACGTATTCATCAAAACCTAACGATGATGTTTAGCTCGTAATTTTTTAAAATTTCACCTTTATTCGTGAGTTACGCGTATATTGCGAAACAGACCGGAATTCGCAGTGATCAAAGAGTTCCTTCCAAACTATTGAACAGATTTGAACGAAATTTTGAATATACATTCCTAACTACCAAACGGTGAATTTTTAGCGTACAACATTTTTTTAGATTTCACCTTCGTTAGCGATTTTTTTTTCATTTCATCGTCATTCTTTATTTCACATTTCCTTATATTCGGCCCGTATCGCCGGGTAATTTGTCACTTAAACTCGCGGCGATCAAGAAATTTATTCTAAACTACTGAACAGATTTCAACGAAACTTTGTATATAAATACCTAACCTCTCAACGGTGATGTTTAGCTCGTGACAAATTTTCTATTTTGCTTTCGTTCGCAAGTTATACAGATATAGGAAGAACGACCGGCTTTTTTACCGGCCGGTTTAACCAAGAGCATTATAGGTATAGCCGTATAACTCGCGAACGAAGGCAAAACGAAAAATTTGTAAACATCACCGTAGCTGAGGTTAGGTATTTAAATACTAAGTTTCGTTCACCTATGTTCAGTAATTTGGAAAATATTTCTTGATTACTGCAAATTTTAGCACGTATTGCTGTTTAAATCACGAATGAAGGTGAAATGAAAAAAAAATCGCGAACGAAGACACAATCGAAAAATTTTCACGAGCTAAACATTACCTTTCGGTAGTTAGGACTGTAAATTCAAAATTTCTTTCGAATCTGTCCAGTAGTTTGGAAGAAATTACTTGATCACTGAATTTCGGCCCCAATGGCCATATAACTATGGCGAAAACAAACGATGGCAAAATTCAAACAATTTTCACGAGCAAAACATTATTGCTAGGTCCTAATGAATACGTGTACCAAGTTTCATCGAGTTAAGTTCATTAGTTTGAGAGATATTCCTTGGTCAGTGAATTTGGAAATTGGCCGTGAGACCGGCCGCGAGTCCGGCTGTTAATTTGTCCGAGACGTAACAGATCTGGGTGGAAAAAATCATCGCTGAGAGTCATGTGCTGCACGTGTTGTGTACAAATCGTCAAACAAACGTTCGAACTTCTGACATTGACTTCGGACTACCGCCCCCCTACCGCCCTCTTCTTTACCGCCCACAAAAATCTTTCCATCGCCCCTAGGGGGGCGATATCGCCCACTTTGGGAACCACTGCCCTAGAGGATTCCCACAAGGGGTGATGAGCATTAAAGTCTCAAACAATAATTGCTGAGGGCCCCAACTGTTGAAAATAGTGCTGCAATTCATCAAAGGTGACTGGTTGGTTTGGATTATATATGTTCATTACAGAGAGAGAACTGTTTTTCAGGGAAACCTTAATGCCCTGGACTTCCAGGGCACCAGCAGGAAAAGGTTGGAGAAGAATTTCAAGGAATGAGACGTAACTACGGACAAGTATGGCTAAACCTCCACCCCCCAGTCCACAATCTCTATGCTTAAAGACTGTTGAGTAATATATAAAATGAGGTTCAGTGTTTTGGTTAAGCTAGGTTTCGCTCAGACAGGCAACGTGAGGTTTTGTAGAGTACAGGTGGAGTTTAAAGTTGCTAAGTTTGTTCCTTAGGCTATGGAAGTTCCATTGTTTGATTTTTATTTCTTTTTAGAGAGGCATTTGGGGTTGTGCTGCTGAGCCTTTGTGTATTCCTCCCTGGTTCCTGCCTCCAGATACATGTGACTTGGCATCATGAAATGCAGGGGGGTCAGACTTTATTGAAGCATTTTCCTGGTGCACAAAATGGCCTATGATAGGAGAAGGCTGAACATTAGCTGTACTGCTATCCAAGAATGATGTCAAATCTGCACACCTAAGGCCAGAGCCGATGCCACGCTGTGTAGCTGTTTGCTTGGTAACCTTACTGCCAATAGTTGTGATTCGCTGGGGTCTATTGGAATGTTTTGAATTTCTTAGCAAGTACTGGCCACCAATGACAGATGAGGGCTCCAATTCAGAATCCACCATTTCAATATCATTATCAGCAGGTTCAGCTCTGCAAGAGGGAGCAGTTTGATATTCAGAGGTTGGTTCAATATCTTTTTCCACCCTTTCTAGAGGAGTAGGCAGGTTTGAAGCATTGAATGTTTCTTTGGCAATCCTTGTCACTGCCTCAAGCCCTCAACAATATCTATATTGGCAGTGTTGCCACACAAGCACAGAACTTTCGAGAGCAGTTCAATTAATTTAGTAACAGAAATTTCCCCACATAGGGCAAAAGGATGCTCATTGCCACCCAGAGTTCGTGTGGCAACTGACTGCATAGAGGTCCCTTGGCCTCTCACTTGCATGGTTTTGTTATGTGCATTATCCTTATTAGGATAAGGAGAGTGATTTAATAATTCTAGCTGGCTCTGTGCACTTTTAGAGGGATGAGTCCTATTGACAACTTTCACAACATCTCGGTCGGAAATTTTCTGGACTGTCAGAGTCTGCTCAACATGGGTCTAGAATTTCATTTGCGAGCATCCACCATAATTGGCTGTATGGGGACCTTTACAATTCAGCGCTTAGGGGCTAAGCTACCACCAGCACTGGATCATTCCTTGACATTGTGGGGACCACTACATCCAACACAGCGAGCAGCATTTGTGCAATAAGTTGCACTGTGGCCACTGGCCAAAACGTTGGCACTTGAAAAATTGCCATGGTCTACTAACAAAGGCATTGACCTTGAATCACTGATATCCCAAGTATATGTATGGTGGCAGAGTATTTGTGGCAAAATTTACCTTGAACATTGCTGTTTTAGTCTTTTCTTTGCCTTTATAGATCCTCTCTGCAGTGGCTTTTGGATAGCCAGCAGAACTTAGCTCAGAGGTCAGCTCAGCATCTGTAATGTCTTCACCAAATGGACCAATCACTCCAACAGATTGAGTCTGGTTGAGTGGGAGCCTGCACTTAACATTCCAAGAACCAATCTTGTTCACAGACAAGAGCTCAGGAACACAGGTTACTGTACTTTTCAGTATGATGATAAGTAGGTTACGAGCAGTATATTTCCTAATCTGAAATATGCCTGCTTTACCAAAATGAGATGTGGCAAGGGCTTTGCTTAGTGCCAAATCATTAGAAAAAAATTTTGAGATTGGGTGTTCATCAGGTATTGGTTCAACAAGCACCACAGGTCTATCACCATCCTGGCCATTTTTAATTGTGTTTGTGGGTGAAGTTGGATCAATAGTTTGTGCAGATGTTTTATTGGTATCCTGGTGGACCTGGCCAGCATTAGTGGCTGAATCAGGTCTTGGAACTGGAGCACCTTCCAGCATAAGTTTCTCATCTTCACATGAGAGGAAACCCTCAAAATTTGCCGCTGGCTCTTTCCTTTGTCTCACAACAGCATTGGAGTTTGAAGCTGTTGTTTGTATCATATTATTGGCCGATACAGAGGGCGGGGGAGAGGGAGCTGGACTAGAAGACAGATTAGCCCTGTTAGGCTCAGTAGAGCTAGAACAAACAGCTAATGTTGATTTCGGGTCTCCAAATTGATCAAAGTTCGACGAGTGCCCTGCTGGCGGTTGTTCTGAAGGTATGGGTTCTGAATAAATGCTGTCGTCATCAGATGAGCGGAAAGTCCAAGAAGTATCAACTTCTTTTTTCCGACGCTTGCCGGAATTTCGGACCATTTCAAAAGTAGATGGATCAATCTAATTTAAAGTCGAATTGCCTCGTCGACCAAATGCTCAATCCTCCCGGACACTGTTTATAGCTGCGATGAAAAAATCACACAGCCGAGAGCTTGTGTTAATAGTAACCTCTCTCGTTGAAGTCTCCGCAAGCTCCCCTGATGCTGTTTTGCTGTCGAAGGAACTCAACGAGCTTAATGCGGTAACTGCAGAATGCAATTCGGATAGAGAGGGCAAAAACAGAGTTTTGCAAATTGTTCATCCCGCTAGTGCAGCTGGGTGTTGACCTTACGATGTACCGTTTTTGGGTGGCGCGGGTCTGAATCAGAGCTCGGGAATTGTCGTTCATTCCGTGTTACACTCCCTATTGCATTCTCGTTATCTGCATAATTTGTTTCTTGAGCGCATGCGCACTGTACCAGATAGAATATTGCACGAAACCTTACAATTATCGATCGAACAAATCGGCCAGCACAAAAAGCCTTGTAACCATCTCGAATGTGAAACTTTATTGATAGAATCGCTTTCAGCTTCGGGTCTTATACCACGTAATAACATAACATAACATAACATAGTGATGTCGGCTCTGAAGTGTAGGCCTGATGTGGCCTGTCGCCGATTCTTTTCAATTTCGTGCCTTGTTCATAGATCTAAACTCGTGTCATTTGACCGGATCTTTTCATGACTGGCGATAGTTTGAAGAAGCTACTAGACTTCCACCGGGTTCGATAAGACACTCAATATTTCAGCTAATAACAGTAATAATACATTCTTTTATTAAACAAAGAGAATAGAAGTGAACGAACTTAGCACTCAGTGCACTAGGATATACTTATTGTTTATTTAGAGCATATGATACTGCCAAGCAAGAAGCAACTTTTCCTGCATCTGATACGAAATAAATTTGT
The DNA here is from genome assembly GCF_000764305.2 of Hyalella azteca. NCBI lineage: Eukaryota > Metazoa > Arthropoda > Malacostraca > Amphipoda > Hyalellidae > Hyalella > Hyalella azteca. Next base: position 24,570 of record NW_025941755.1, read on the forward strand.
GAATTTTTCCCGAACATCTGTTGCAATTCTGCAGCTGTTTCTAAGAACAGGAGCAATTATAGTTTCAGGTTGATCATTTGATGCATTCAATTCCATTGATATGCCGTGTCTTTATCAAATTTCTATCTAACAAGTAACAAGAATCACGTTGCGCAAAACCGTAATTGCTTTAGTTATTTCTGCAGCATATTATCCATGCTGGTCTCGATGGATTTCGTTAAAAATCTGAATTTTGAAGTCATAATGCCAGAGGTGCATTCTACACAACGCCGAGCTCTTGATAGTCTGTAGTTATATATTTACTTGCTTTCATCTATGTATTGGCGGGGGCATGGTCTCATTAAGTTAGGAAGCAATGGGTAAGCTGCATCGCCTTGCAACACAAGTGGCGTTTCATCATGACTCATATATAACCTCATGCATCATACAAGGTATGCATCATATATAACCTCATCTGAACGGATTCCAAAAAAAGACAAAATAAAGTATATATGGGATTTTTAAATTTATTTCTCTATAAAACTTTCATCAAGGAGAACGGCTGTTAGTCTCTTGCTGACACTCATTTCTACACACTGACTTGCAGTAAGCTGCGCGGTTCAGCGTCTAGTTTGGACACCATACGCGCGGCGCGGCGCCGCTCTGCTTGAAGCGTCAGCCAGCGTACGCGTGAACGCTTTTAGTCTGGCCGTAGCCTATTACGTGTAACGGACTCCTGGACATTCGGCATTGGTCCCATACGACGCGCGCTTGAATTAAAGCATTGCAACGACAAAGAATCGCTTGATAGAGCATTGCAAAATTATGCTTCGATTCTTTGTAAATGCTGGGAGAGATCTGTGCGATATTTCTTCAAGTACCTCGAAAATAGCACAGAAAATCTCTTTGGCAAGTTACGTGCGTACTGGTATCGATTCGAATTCCAGTCTAGTGGAGCGTTGGGTAATCGACCGCATGTTCATGCTGGGCTGACCGTCGACAAAGATCATTTGAATCCCAAAAACGACATTAGACGCGTTCATAATCGCATATCTGATCTTTTCAGTAAGTACAATAAGTCAGATTGCGATACATTGTTGCGAGAAGGGTTCATCAACAACCCTGATGAATATCAAGCCCTTTTTGAATTAGGCAATGTTATCACGCGTCATAATTGTGAAAATGCTGCTTTGCGTTGTCAGAAAATGAAAGCTGACGGAACTTTTGCTTGTCGTGTTCCCATAACCCGGGTTATTTCAAAGAATATGAATTCATTTTCGACGGGTCGCCTGCCGAAGACCACCACTGCCCTGGATGTAATGGACCATCATGATTCCTGCCTTCCGGAACGTAGCCTTCAACACTTCAAGCCGTCCGTATCTAGGCCGTGGGTCGAACCAGCCCTCGGTCGAACGGCCACTTTCGAAGGACGATAAATTTTGGAACAGAACTATGCTATCTGAAACCTAACCTCAGATGCGGTGAACGTAAAATTACGTAATGTAACGATGCCTGGAAGTCGTTTTCGATCCGCGGCCTGGTGGTGCACGGCCGCTGGTGGTCAAGGCCGGAAGAGGATAAATCCTAGTGGTGCACGGCTGATTGGTGTAGGTCCGGAGAGATCCAAGGCGTTCGATTCAGGGCTTATTGATGCACTAAATTGGCGGTGCACGGCTGCGCTCCCATTTTCGACGACGAAACGCAAGAGCGAATTTTAAATTATGACTTGGCGATAAACACCCAAGCCCTTTCGAGTCACGGGATAGAGAAGAGATCACTTTAGTTGACGAGTTGCGAGGTGGCCGTTACATTTATCCGACCGATCCCGAGTACATACGTGTACCGAGTAACGGTCGACTGTTTGCCGCCTTCAAAAGCATGGTCAACGTGCAACTGTGCGATAGGCGATTCCAAACTTCTCATCTTTCCAAATACGCTGCGGGCGCCGATGAAAAACGTCTTGCTTTCATGAAATCTTGTTCTGAAAATGCTAATGACATCGAGGTAAACATGCAGGATTTGTATCATGCCAAAATCTCAGGTGCTAGATATGCTAAAAAAGAGCAAGATCGGCGAAACGAAACTGGTGAAGCGCTTGCTCGAGAGATATCCTTGACTGAGATGATCTGGTTTTTACTCGATCTGCCGTATGTTTGCACCAATGTCAAGTTTCAGAATTTTTCGACACATGCACAAGAACACAGGTGTGCTGTCGTTAAAGCGATAAGAAATTTCATGACGCCGATGCTTCATTCATGCCAGTGACATAGCGACAAAATTTCCCTGAATGGAGGAAATGCACGAAGTCGCAATTAACTATCCTTCAAGAATATTCTCTATCAAGTTTTTCGGTTGATTCAACAACTTCATTTTCTCTGAGGCCACCAGAGCTTCTCTGCATAACCTCTCCCGCAAAATATTTGCAGGGGTTCTCAGGAAAAGCTGTGAGGACGTACGAGGCATCTGACGATTTAATTAGCGGTTCTTTGATTGATGGTGCTTGCCGTAAGATTCGTGTTCGCCTGCGTTACTTGTGTGCAGTTGATGCTTAATTGCAAGATCTTGCTGCTACTAGTCACAAACCAGGCGTTTTAGAAATGTCTGATCTTTTTCAGACCTTGTCGGCTGAGCACCGTCGACAAAATCCCGTCAAGAGTGCGTTTTTCAAAAACTTCGTTGATTCCTCCAGCTAACAGGAAGTTGTTGTAGTCCCGACACCTATCGAGCCGAAATGTTTCAATAAATTTCTTGTGCTTTTGCTCTTTACTCAAGAATAGAATAGAAGTGTCGGCGTTGAAGAAATAGGCCCATGGCCTGTTGCCGATTCTTGAACTTTTCGTGACTTGATTCACAAGGGATCCGGCCTATCATAATCTTTAATCTTTCCTCATAGGACTTGCCTTTCAAGCCCGGAACTATCCTTGTTGCGCGTCTTTGAACACTCTCTACTAAATTTTTGTCCTTTTCAAATTTCGGTGACCACACGACGTTTCCAAACTCCAGGTTCGGGCGCACAAGGTCAGTTTGAAACTGAAATTAATCTTTTAGGCTTGCCCTCACTCCTCCATTCGTTTCAAAAGGCGGGTCTCATTCGCGATGCTGATGCTCCATCAGAAGATGAGGCCAACGCAATTTTGAAGAGATACGTAATGGAGGACTTGAGGGTAGTGCCTTTGAGCGCGCAAGCTTTCAGTAGGTGTTTGAGACTGGCCATGGACGGTCTGCATTATTATTTCGGAACTCGCTGCATCGACTACGCTGAAGTACCGTTGGCCAGCCTCAGATCCATCAAAATTCAGTTCGAGAATAAGGTGGAAAAACTCGAAAGCGCACTCTGAACAGATTATCAGAGATCTTGCTTTCGTACAATTTCCGTAATTCTCCTTCACACGCGATCTTGAACCTTCGATTTTGTACCCGATATCGCGGATACTCTAGTCGGCCAATCCCGAAACTCAATAGACGAGCAAAAAAGTGCATTGGTTAAAATTATTACTGCTATCGATTCTTCTTCCCGAGTGGAAGCGTCATTCGTCAAGTGCCCTCATTTACTTGGACCCCAGGAGCGGGTAAGACCTATTTGCTGATGCTGGCCGCTACGTATGCTTTGTCTAAAGGCCCGTTTCCACTACGGGACTGATTTTGAAGGATTGAGACTGGCCTGAGACCAATAAGCCACATGGCTGGGCCTGAAAACTGGCGTGCGTGTTTCCACTATGCGCGTGTGCTGGGACCGAGACTGACGGTCTGGGCTACCGCACTCGCTGGCCTTTGAAGATAGATTATGCTGCCGCTCTTGCTTACTAGCTGTTGTCACTATGCGCAGGAGCAAACAAAGATCTATTTACCTAATAGCAGTTATGAAACGCAACAATGGTTTCAAACTTCTCATTAAAATAGTTTATCTGTGTAATAACATGCATTCACCAAGTGATTAAGAAACAGCATTATCTTATTATACCTTTAATGTGTTGAGAAAATTAAATGTAATAATAATTTAGCGATTATGTAGTGCGAAATGCCCATATGGCAACACTTGTTAGAGTAAGCAATTTACGGACAGGTATCTCCGGCGGCCACTTTTACTCTGTCCGCGGCCAGGGTCGCCCTGTTTGTGTTCCTAGTTCATAAGCTTTTTGTGTATTTTTTGGTGCATTTTTTTGAGATTCTGTGATTTGTCATAACCGTGCCAAAATTGTATATGTATTCATTTTTCGTGTTTTTTTTCAGATATATTCAATAATTGCAACTGTTCAGTTCCTACACTATTAAAAGAAGAATTTAATTAGTATAAAATTATTGAACCTCCTTTTAAGGCTAGAGCTCAGTACGTCAGGAGGTGTAACTAAATAATATAATTATTTAGTCAATAATTTAGTATATTTAATTATTTAAAAAAAATTTAGTTAATAATTTAGTCAGTAATAAATACGTCACAATGTTTAACCATGTCTGGTTTTTGGTCTATAGATTTAGATAGGTATCATAGCGTGTTTCACAAATGCTACTACTATTATTAGTTATTGTGTTTATTTATTACTCACTGAGTATACATACACTGTAATAACAATAAGATTAATCAAAATTTTTTAATTGACGGACGAGTAAATCCATGTTAATAAACTCATAAAATCTCTTAATAAGAAGTTAGGAAGTAATATTTTCATCGATGTTTGTGTATGGATCTAATTTCACCACCTCCTTACTTATTTTTTATAATTTTCGAATTCTCAAGACTCTTATCTTTGTAAACAGAACTTTTACTTGCCATTGGCAAGGTGCCTCTCTATATAAATCGATAAGCATTTCAGCAGCATGACTAGCATCTCTGCTCCACTCTCCATCGTGTGCCATGGTCAAACAAAAAGCAAAGAGGCAGGCAATGGTGCGTCTATTGGAGCGTCAGCCCAACGCACAACCTACTGGAACGGCAGTCACAGCGACACTGCCGGGCTGCCCCTTGCCCGTCACTCAAGTCCAGCCAAAGATTGAACAGGGCTTCACTCCCCGTCTCGCCAGTCTCGATGGTCGGGACTGCCTCAGTCCGGACTGAAAAAGCCAGTTTTTCAGAACTGCAAAGCGTAGGTAACTAGGTATCATTGCTGAAAATTGTCTTGTAAACGTGTTGAGGAGTCCAGTAAAATTGGCTCGCCTAAAACGTATTGATGATTTATTTTTGAAGAGATAGGGTTCCTTCCGGGCTACCTCTTCAATGTTATTGACGTTTTTGTTTTACGTCGCATCAAGAACTGCAATTATCCGTTCGGTGGTTGTCTTCCTATCGCGTCAGGGGATGCTAAACAGCTAAAGCCCATCGAGGAAAGATCAATCTTCTTGAGTCCGAACATGTGATGCATCTTGATTATTTTGTGCGTTCGCGAACCGATTTTGATTTGCAAGAAATTATCCGACGAATGAGGCAACCAGTGCTTGTTGAGGACGAAATTGCCTCTGTTGTTTAAAAAATTTCCCAACGCTGCTTTCCTCGCAATTGCGTTGAGTCCTGCACGGAGAAGGTGCCAGATTCTTATCACAGAGTGGTTGGTTGAAGCCGTTGAGCACGCCGAGCGAGTGTTCGTTGATCAGAAAAGAAAGACGCTCGGTTTGATGCATTGCACCGTTGTCGCTGTTGACGAGATTAACTACATGAGTGGTCTCTTCCAGCCTGCAAGTGCGCTCATTTCGAAGCGTCTTTCGCGTTCTGTGAAGGAACCCTATGAGCTCTTGTTGTACGTGGGTCAAGTTTTACGGCTAACTTTTAACAACACTCGTTATTGTGACGAAATTACCTAATTTGCAGCTTTAACAACCGAGCAGTTTGTTAAAGTCAAGTTGTTGGCTCCTGTTTGTCGGAATTTTGCTTCTGAGGAAATTGCCGCTCAATGTTCGCAGTTCAAACTGTTCCGCCGCTACACGATACCAACATTCGTTGGGGGTCATGGCACCAAAGCTCGCAGACTGCAGTTTAGTCTCACTATGTCTGTAGTACAGTTCATCGCATTATTGGCGAGACCTGCCCTAAGCTTGCCACCCAAATATCTAGCGGCAGATCAATGTTTTCACTGTGGGACAGAGACCAGCTGCTGACCAGCCATGGGCCTATTTCTTCAGTGTCGACACTTCCATTCTATTCAATCAGCAGAGTATCTTGTCTGGACGATATTCTTTTTGTAGGATCCTCAACAAGATACTTTGTTGGCCATCAAAGAACTTTTAGCGCAAGCGCAGGTTTATGATCAGCACATTGATCAAGTTATCACCTCTGGCAATGTTCTAAAAGATGGCGGCGGCATTCTTCCTCCTCTCAATCTCTGCCTTCCATTGCTACACGAGTACCTTCTCGTGACTGCGGTTTCGTTTTCATGCTCGTCAGCCTGAAATTCCCGGAGAAGTATTAACTGTCAGAGGGACGGTCATTAGAGAACATATTACGCATATGCAATTCCTCTCTTTCTCCAAGCGTCCGCCATTTGAAGCCGTGGGCGCTTGCCACTTTTGTTTGTGGATTTCCGAATGACGGCAGTCACATCGGAAAGTACGACGTGCGGCAAGATTTTTTGATATGCTGGATCGAAACTATTTTCCTTTCCAACTGTGACGCTGACGATAGTGAAGCAGCACTATCGTGTGGGAAGCGTGCTTTTTCACTATTTCGCGCTGCAAACAGAGTCGATTTAGTATTTATAAGTGCTGCGTTTTGCGACCAGCAAATAGGGCTTAATTTTTCTATCATTTGTAAATTTTACTTCTAATTTAAAAATGTTCACTTGCATTTATGCGTTTTTTTCATTTGATGCCTATGAAGCCTTCCTTCATGGCGTTTTGCTTAAATTCCAAGTAAATGAAAAAAAGTAGGTAGAATTTTCACATGTCCGGCGACATTCTGTGTTAAGAGTTTGCCAGTAGTGAAATAAAGTTAAATTTCTTACAGTTATTATTGATTTCTGACCATTTGCTTTCTGTAGAATAGAATAGATTCTAAGATTAGTTGTATTGATTTTTTATTTTGATCGATGTTGAAGAAACGCTTCTTCTTTATTTTTTTCGAGTTTTTAGTTTAAATTATCATTTTGATGTACTTTGTATGTACATCAATTTCGTCAAGATTTGTTTACGAGCTAATTTTTCGATTTATTGTAACTGTGGCGTTAGTGCGAATTCAGACCTTGTACTTTGTTAAATGGTAATGTAAATCAAGTAATAACATTTCTGTGCCACCTTGTATTTTATTTCCCAAGTTCCGAAAATCTAGAGACATACTGCACGGGACTTTGCGAGCTTTTCATCTCCTTAGTTAGGGAAATTTAATTCTCCCACAGTACCGAATTTGACAATAGGAGTCTTGCTGTAAATTGCCTTGCTGAGCTTCTTTCGATACGATTGGAAAAATAAATTGAAGACAGTATTTTAATACTTTAATACCTCACTTCATACGTGATTTTTAAGTTCAGAATGAAACTCAGTTCGGCTATGGATCTGTAGTATTATTAATAATACGCATTAAAGTTTAGTGGAATGCCCAGAAATTGTACAGTGCCTGGTTATTAGTAACGCACTAATAGGACAATCAGAGTTTAGATCTATTCGTTCCTTTCGTGATCCTGCGCGTACAATTTCTTGACCAGATTATGGAATTAAAGTTATACTGAAACTGGGCCTATACTTTCAAAAAAAAAGTTAAGAGATCGTAACTTCATCAGCCAATCATTGACGGCCTTTCGAGCAAAATCCACCAATCAGAGACAAGAAAATAGAGCGTAAGTATTTACGTTCACTTAGTGAGTTTTGAAAGTATGGCCCCCAGTTTCTAACGGCACTTTCCGAAAAATGACCCAAAATATCCATCTTGAACGTCTATTAAAGTTAGACTTCTTCAATAGTATTCTGCCTTTTGAATTTGAAAAACCTTCAGAAAGATATTAATTTCTGAATTCTTCAGATGTATTAGGAATGACTTTTGATAAACTCATCTTGCAAACAAAGGATTTGACTCTAGTCTAGCTGACCTGACTAACGGCGAGTGTCAGGCTCTAGTTTTCATCATTCAAAATTGTAGGAGTTGCTAATGAATAGACGAATAGCATAGTAATCAAATCTTAGTGGAGTCTTGCGAGAAGTTAATTTCGGTAGCAAGATGATCATACTTCTACTTGATCATTGAAAGCGTGTGCCTTTATGTAAATTTAAATCTTGCATCACATTTCACTTAACTTTTCGCAATTGCCTTGCAGACGATGCCGTCTTACGTACAAGATCTGCTGAACCAAAAAAAGATCGCTGAAGCAATCGCGTACGTTAAGAGCGATGACGTTAGCTACAAGAAGTTAGACCAACTAGGCGACGAAGATGACAATGTCATCACATTTGTGCAACTTATGTCGATTAAACGACCTAAAGAATCGGCACACAAATTAGTGACGAAAGGCAGTTACGTCATTTACTTTACTTACTTACGTCATTTACTTTACTTACGTCTGTTACTTTTCCGGTAATTGTCGTGATTTTTATTTCTGTACATTTCTTGGCATTTCATTTCTGCACTGAAATTATAATCCATTTTCGAAGTCTGATATTTGGAAATTGTAGAATACGAATTAGTTGCTTCTATCTCGTAACTTTCATTAAAGGTGTTTAATGATTGCAATGCTTCTGGCAGGGAGCTCGTCAGTGGTGAACTATTTTACTTAATCTGCCGTAGACAAGCTCACACTAACGCCGCTCTAGGCACTGCACGAGACTTACATTGGGTCGTACGTTTATTTTATGAGCCTTCCCTGGGTGATGAGGGATATAGTTCCTGCTTTGGAGGGATCGTCACACATACAAGGCTTCTTCATTGAAGTGGAGACAGATCAATTGAAAAAACTTGTCACACACCACTCGTGTCCATCCAGGCAGTGTGACAGCTGCCACATGCCCGATGATCCCTGTCCAGCACAGGCAGGAGGACAGAGCAGTGGCACCTGTATCCACGCCAAAGTCATCATTTCAGAACTCGAAGCAGCGAATTCAGGGCAGAAGTTCTTCTCCTACACTAGTGAGAACATCGCGAAGCTATTCATTCATCCCGATTTTCTCAAGGTATTAATTTAATAACGTTGCATGTATACCATCGCTTTTCATAAACCTCGAATTTCGTATTTAGCTTGCATATCTTCAATTATGTGCAACTTAGTATTTTATCGTAGAAATGCATGTCGTAGCCTAAATTAACGAAATTTTTTTCTTTGTTAGCTGAGCCAGATCAATTCCATTCACTTGCGTCAGGCAGTGGCCCGCATTTTGCAATCATATCAAAATGAAGGCATCAAGTTTGTTGTCTATGGATGGTTCAAGAGACGTAACTTTCCCGATGGTAGTCCATCGGACCAGTGTAAATTGCACATTTCGATGCCTGAACCTCGGAGAAGGTTGGACGACGTCTTCTTGCAAAGGGAGCAGCAGGAGGACGCCGTAGCGCCACCAATAGAAGCACCTGCTCATGCCATTAGAAGATTCTCTGATTTCATGGGAGGCGAGAAGGAATTGGCTCGAAGTTAACTCAAAATCAGCAACTTCAATCATGTTTTGTGGCTCAGCAGCAGGCCAAATTCTTCCTCCTTATGTTGTTCATAAAGCTGAAAATCTTTGGTCAACATGGAGTTCTGGCGCTCATGATCCAAAGGGTACAAAGTAGAACCGCATAAAAGCATGGATGGTTTTATGCATGCGCCAACTTTTGCTGACTGGTTTGAAAACCTGTTGTTCCCAATATTGAAGAAATTGCCAGGAATAAAAGCCTCTTGATAACGTCAAGACTATTAAGATGAAGAGTGACATCCTGCATTTAGACCTATCAGAAAATATTCTCTGAGATTGTCTTAAAAGCTTCAATACCCTGAACCAAGTCATGAGTGTCGCAGGACTCTCAATTGCGGGATCTGCAACAGAGAGCCAAAAAGCATTGAGAGCTCTTTAACCAGCCTACTCTTTGAAGCCCACTGGTGTCTCCTGGCCACAGATTTTCAGGGACACAAGGGCATACTTTATACCGATATACCTGAAGAGTCTAAAGAGTAATTATTATTTGTCCTAATGAAGGAGCATGTGAAATGGCCTATCGATGTCTGCATGATGGCGACCATGTATTAAGTTGGAATGGATCAGGGGTCTGCAAGAAAAGCTTCTTGATAAGGTATCCCGAGGACGTTTGGTACCTCTATGTCCACGGGAAGTACGATGACGAGAAGCCAAGCGAAGAGACGCCCGGCAGCCTGATCTACTGTAAGACAGGACCGCTATACTTTACATCAGGTTCGCAGATCTGTCACCGTGATAGATTAGCCGCAATACTCCCCAATGGGTTCCCCATTGGGGGAACCCCGTGCAGGCTAGATGAGGAACATGCAGGCTAGATGAGGCACATGCAGGATAGATGAGGAACATGCAGGCTAGATGAGGAACATGCAGGCTAGATGTGGAACATGCAGGCTAGATGGGGAACGTACAGACAAGACGAAGAACGTGTAGGCTAGAGGGGAACATACTGACTGGCATGGTAAGGTGTTGACTGACGGATGAATGTGGTCTCAAGTGGATGAGCGTGTCCATAATGAGTAAGGTGTCAAAAAGAAAACCAGATTCGTGGATACTGTGAAGTGTGAAGCATGATGAACCTTATTTGAAACTATATTACCTACTTTTTTTATCGATACCCGAATAAAATTTAAGTATTAATTTATAAATTGTTCAAATCGGAACGAAAGATTTAACCTAGACCAAGAGGTTCTACGGTCTGCTAGATGATACCAAATTCTGATCGCCGTCACCGGGTCCACTCGTGGTTGCGGCAGATGTTGAAGCTCCAACTTCACCCCCGAGATCTGCAGTTAGCCCTCTGCTACGATGACCGTCTCAATCTGTGACACCTGTATCCTTAGTATTTGTTTGGGACATAAGAGTCCCAGGCCACGATTGATCGCCGCCTCTGATTATCGTTCATCCGCCCTCATTTGGGCCACCTGATGCACGATGCTGTTGCTTGCTTCTCGCCGCTGGTAGTGTTGCAGGGACTGATTGTTCATCAACACTTCTAGATCGCGAACGAGTCGCTTCTCTTCGATTTCCGAGTTGTCAGGTGCCAGGTAGCGGTGATCCATTCCAGCTCTTCCGGTTCCGATGTACCTCAGGACCTCAAACTTGGTCCCGTTGAACTGCATGTTGTTCACTAAGGCCAAGTCATATATAGCAGAGAGGTCTTCTTGTAACCTCTCACTGTCCGTCCTGTCCGTGATGGTCATTAATATCCTGGTGTCGTCCGCGAATGACGATGCAGTGGCGTGGTTCACAGTGCGAATGACGTGCAGTGGTTCACTGCCAGATGTTATATAGGTACCTATGGTAATTTTAACTTAATTTCCAAGCCGGTCAATGTTACCCCGTCACGGCTGCCGTCACGGCTGTAGCTAGCAACAATGTTAGAAGACTCTTCTCACTTGGAAAACCTACAAGATTATCATACGATTAGCTGGCCTTAGTGACCTGTGATGAATAACATCTGGATATTCACTGCAGAGATAACGGCTGATGGATAATGTGGAAGGAATGTCACATGTAGACCAAGCTCATCTAAGGAAAGTTGTGGGTAAGTTAACGGATTGGACAAAGTACTTAGTTTGATGCATGCTCTGGGGCTAATAAATCGTTCGAGAAACGCACTATGGGTTCGCCTGCCGAAGACCACCGCTGCCCTGGATTTAATAGACCATCGTGATTCCTGCCTTCCGGAACGTAGCCTTCAACACTTCTGGACAATCATATAGGCAGCCGAAAGCCACCAGACTGATAGAACGAATCAATTTAATTAGACTAATCAACCCTCAGGAGAAACAGCCGGTAATAGAATGGCCTAGCATCGTCCGCCGTGGCGCGAAAAAATCCTGCACCACTCGTACGTAGCCCGCCAGAGCCTTGCAGCGAATGTGATATCCGCTACCAAGCCGTACGTCGAACCAGCTCGCGGTCGAACGGTCACTCGTCGAAGGACGATAAATTTTGGAACAGAACTATGCTAGCTGAAACCTAGCCTCACATGCGGTGAACGTAAAATTATGTAATTTAACGATGCCCGGAAGTCATATTCGGTCCGCGGTCTCGTGGTGCACGGCAGGTTTTTTTGCAAGGCCGGAGGAGGACAAGCCGAGTGGTCGCAGGCTGTTGCGCGCAAGTTCCAGTTCGAGTGGTGGCCAGGGTATGAAGTGATGCTTCGACGCAACGTTCAGTGGCGGACGGCCATTTGACTCTAGGCTATTCGACCTCTTGTCTGGGGGTGCAGAGCTCAGAATATTCACAGCAGAATGATGTCAAGGGCAAGGGTGATAGCAGGTTCTATTCACGGCTGATTGGAGGATGTCCGGAGAGATCCAAAGCGTTCAATTCAGGGCTTATTGGTGCACGGCTGCGCTCCCAATTTGACGTCTTGCAAGACGGTTGGGCGGAGTTTGAGGTTAGGGCTACGCTCCCAGTTTGACGTCTTGCAAGACTGGTGGGCGGATTTTGAGGTTAGACAAACTAGGGAAAAGACGGACGGGCGAGACCTTTGGGTTCATGCAAGATTGACGATAAGTTTGAGCGTGTGGACGGGCAACCGACTAATTGGCCAAAGTTTTACTCATTACATTGTTCCTCGCTAGCAGTAATTTTTTATATCTCAAGATATCCGACACTGGTTTCAGGATTTCATTTGGTGAATTTATCAAATTATATCGTAGTTTCCATTGTTTGTGGCAAATTCAATAAAAAAACTACAGTGACAAGAACAAGAGAGCACTGGCCTATGCGGCATTGATTGCTAAGTTCAAAGAAGTTGATCCTACAGCAAACAAAGACTTCGAACGAAAAAAAATTAACTCGTGTCTTGAACTGAATTCGAGGCTACCTAAGTCTTCTCTTTTCAGCCAAGTAACGGTGAACCCATGGACAGTAAGACCTTCATGATACTCAGTCCAGGTTTACTGCCGGAAAGTTCGACCGTAAATCTGCACACAATAGAGCAGATATAATACTCGAAAAAACAACATGAACTTTTAAATCTCACTGAAAGTTAACTAAATACCAAGAAACTCGTTATACATAATCGATGTCTAGGTACTGAACGTTGCGAATAATCACAAATATAGGCTGGCAACAATCTAAATATTTCATCTATGTGTAAATAATGCAAGAGTGATAGAAATAGTGTAGAAAACAAAACAAGCATCACACTTACGATTTGTGGCACGTCGATCCTATTCATCAGTTCGATTGATCGCTAAAAATTACCTGTTACATTGAATCATCATCAAGTTTACGCACGTCTGGATAGAAAGATGGAGATTCGGTTACACGATAATGGCCGATAATAAGCAAAACAAAGAAAAGTAAAAAAAAAACTACTATTGCATTTCACAATGGTCATACCAGGTTTATGAAGATCAAATAAACATTAACACCAGACACAGTGAAACAAATACGTGATATGGACAATGAATAAACTGCATTTCTAGACAATGAATTAGCTACACATCTCGTCTTATGCTAACGCAGGAGTTCGTCACCACTAAATGAGACGCCGCATGCTGCATGTTAGCAAGCCGGATAAAGCTAGGCGGATGGTTCCGAGAAAAGGCAGAGCGCTGTAAAACCTTAACTCCCAAGTCAAACTCGCGCAAGGCGACAACTCATTATCGAAAAGAATGTGCCAAAATGAAGTCATCAATGCTGTCTGGTGCTGGTAGGGATGCTGTCTATCAACCCTCAGTGTGATATTTTTAAAACCATTTTCGGGACCACTGCGCATGGTTGAACTAACCTTGTGGTGGGTGGGTCAGCCTTACCCCACCGCGATGACGATTCTTCGCCGTTCTGCGCATCTCTTGAGTGACGTCACTGTGAGCACAAATGTAAATAGTATAGATCACCACATTGTTTTTATGTCTTCTTTGAAATCCTTTGAAAAAAAAAGACCTTATCAAAACGGCCCACAAAATTAATTTACTGCATGCAACTAGTCTTATTTTAAGCAAAACTGGTGTTACCAATCAGTTTAACGTCACAAGAGCCAAGGTGACGTCACGGGGTGGAATAACAAATGATATATGCAAGGCGCAGCTGTACGTGGGAAAACCTTGCATTAGTTCAATCATGAAAAAAATTACCTCATTAAAATGGCCCAAAAAATGTATTTACTGCAGCTAGTCTTATTGTAAGTAAAACAGGCGTTACATATCAGTTTGAATCACACATTGACGTCACAACCACCAAGGTGTCATCACGGGTGGAATAACAAATGACCGCAAGGCGCAGCTGCGCGTGGGTCAACCTCGTATTAGTTCAACCATGTCACCGCGTACGTTTGCATCGCTTTAATTAACCTAATTTTGGTGGCAGGGTAAACAGCGATCCCTGTCACGGGCAGGCACTGCCTTAAAGATGAAGTATTGCGGGACCTCCCTCAGTGCCCTCTCAAGACCTAGATTGCCATTGAACGCAAAACTGAGACAGAGGCGGCCACTCACCATGCACTTGGGGGCTTAGACAAATGTTTCACCTACCCTGTGGTTGTGATTGATGGAGCTGTTGAGAATGTCGTCTCGAAATCACTTATCTACAATCCTTGCAGTAAGGCTGGGACTATGGCCCTCAATGTGTTTAGAAAGATCTTCTGTCAAGCATATGTCAGACGCCACGGGAAATGACCCCTGTTACCCTATTAGGTCCAGTCAGAGGGCCCATTAAGGAATCTATTAGTCAAGGAACTTGGAATGAGAGACCGGACAGAAAATGGCCCTATGATGCGTTCAGATATATCCAAATTGAGCAGTGTCTAGACTTCGATTGGCAATTTGACCCCACTGCACTCCTTAACGACAAGGCCATTGCTGTTAGTCTATCATCCTGGTGCCGAGAATATGATTTCCGGTACCATTCACTAAGATACAAGCGCAGATGCAACCCAGGTCCTGTTCAAGAAAAGAGGCTCCTAAAAGAGTTCATCGTAACAATCGAGGTCGACATTCGTAAGGTGTTGATGGATTTTGCACTTAGACGACACCCTGAGAACCACATCAGTGTGATGTGCATCAAGGAGAGGGAGCTCAACAGAGAGAAAGGCAGGTGCTTTACAAAGAACACCTTGCCAGCCAGAGCATACCAGATCACACTTGAAGACAACATGAAGAGGATTCTGGAGTACTGTCCAGTTACGACAATGATATTGTCCGGCGACAACATACTAAGATTTCTCCTGATACGATCATCCAAGGCCAACACAATTAAGACCATGGTTGATTTCAGTAAGTGGTGCCAATATCAACGATACGGGTTGGCTGCACCCATAGCCAGGCAAATCGACAGGATCTTTGCAGTGTCTCCTCTATACGAGTCAGTGCATCTCTTGTGTTTAAACCACTGATTCCTGTTCCAGGATAGCGCACTGATTCCGGAACAAGATGCTGATGGTCTGCCAATCCCTGGTCCTCGTGCTTTCCCAGGATTGGCCACTTTCGGGGAAGGGATGTTCCAAAAGCTCTGGACTCTCGTCACTGCCTGTGGAATATTGTCCTCATTAGAGCACACAGAATTACAACTATCTGTCTTCGGAATGGGAGACAATCAGGTAATCGTCTGCACCAAACCAGAGGCCGTGTCATATGAGAATGCCCAGGCACAAATATTAGAATCTCTGAGGAACTTCTCGGAAGAGGCGGGACTTCCCATCAAGCTAATGGAGACTTTTGTGTCATGCAATTATCTGGAGTACGGTAATGTACAAAAATCTGATGGAATTCATTAAATTTATTAGTGGTAAATAATCCGCTTTTCTGGCCGGTGTCAAGCCGAACCCGAAGAAGAATAATAGCAGCAAGAACAATCAGATTTCCTACACCAGCCTAACCGCACGGTGCTCCCGCTTCACCTGTGTTTGCCTAGCAGTTTTTTGGAAGGCATACCTGCAGCATCGTACCTCGGCCGCAGTCCTGCTCTCCTCTTGATCTGGCGTTGTGGTGGCTCGACGAGAGCGTGGTTCCCCTACCTGGAGCTCAGACGTTCTCCTGCTCAGCAGCTGTGGTCACGGTGGTGCTACACTCCTTGAAGCTTCGGAGGCGTCAGAGGTGAGGCTTGATTCTTGGCCAGAACCTGCTTACCTCGCTCCTAGCCAATTTTTCAAAATTGGATGATCCTTTAGGATTTGGACCGTTATTAATTTGTGAATTCCATCGATTTTTTGTTGAACACTGATATTAATTAGCCATGTACTATATTCAACCAATTCTCAAGTTTGGGTTTGTTTACCGGCAGGTGTGAACCGTGTGATGTTCATGGCCAGCCATGGATGACCGAGCCAGCATTTGATCCATCCTTTGAACTTAAATAAAGCCTGTTCAGTTTCTAGTAGCAAATCCTTTATTTCCCTGATTCGTTGAAATTGGTTATGGTTATTAACTGAAGTCGGAAATTCATTCATCTTCTATCAGAAATTAAATTCAATATTCTTTATTTTTGTATAGGTAAATCGGCCTACCTTCGGGGAAAGAAACTTGACGCAGACATCAAAAGGGCTAGCAGAATTGGGACCGAGTCACAAGAGAACATACCCTCTGTCAACACTAAAGCTAAGTGGATATTGCGCTACAGGGCTCGCAATAGCCGCCGAGGCTGGGAACCCGATCGCCGCCTACTTCACAGCATCAGTTGAGCTCCTCACCACCCTTCGCAGGAGAGGCTTCGACGCTGACAAGTACAGAATGACGGCATTACTAACAACCGTCAAACTGGTGGACTCAAGATTAGTCTGTACCCCTCTTATTGTCTGAGAGGGATAGATGACCATTTGACCACAGTAGTTAAAATGTGGTTGTATGTCCACCGGATCAAGAGAGACTATGAGAATCTGTGGCGGGCATTTGAAACCGTTCCCCTTTTGATCGATAGGATCAACTGGGAGCAGATCATGAAGGATCCGTACTCGCTCCCGTGTATCAGATCTCCAGACGCCGATTCAGGCATCCAAGACTTGGTGGGTGAAGCACTCAGAGCAGAGTGTGAGAACATCCAACTGAATTAGCTGTTCGACAATAACTCAAACGAAGCTAGGAACGACCACCTTGTCGTGCATCAGGCACATGTTCCCAAACTGGCAGCCGCCTTGTATGAGCTGAGCAATGTAGCGCTCTCAGATAAAATGATCACGATGTTCCAGTCATCAACCTCTGTTCTTCGGCTCCTGAGCAGATACAGATCCTTCAAGCAACTGACTGAAGAGGCCATCCAGAAGGACAATAACTTGTTAAGGAGCTTCAGTGAGCCTAGGAGGACCCAGAATCGTACATCAGTGCAAGGACTTGTGAGATCATCTTTTGAGCTCGGCTGCTCAACCCAAGCTTGCGATGAACTTCGAGAGAAATAGATGTGTGTGGAGTCCGTGAATCCATCTCGGGCATCACTTATGCACCAGGTCGAGCTCATGAGATTGGCTGATGTGCTCGAATCGCAACAACCCAGGACTATTAAAGTGACAGTTGAAGCCAGCATCAGGCATTGCGATAATAGCAGAGGTCTCCACCCAAGCTACATAGGGAGTGACACCGCCATCAAGAGAGCTAAGTCACCAATGGTCCTAGTTGATCCAGATCCTCACGAGAAGGCTGCCATGAAATTGGGTGAGTTGCAGTCATGGATCACAGCTGATGCCACCCTACATCAACTTATAGATCAGCTTATCAAGGAGAAGACTCTAACCCTTCCCTCAACTGTTAGGGACGAAGCAAACCAAGTTGCTGGGGGCTCATTTGAGCATCGTGGCAATGTCATGACTCTGTCAAGAGGAGTACACAATACACATTAACTTCAACCCTGCATTTATGTCGCACCTGGTGCTGAACACCGATACTGCCACTGATTTTGCGAAGGGAAGCGACTTTACCATAATATTCCAAGCAGTCAAAAGAGTTATGGCAAGCAAGTTAATGCATATGAGACTTGCAGGTCTAGAAATAGTGGGGGAATGAGGTGCTTACCTTCCATGTGTCAAATGCACCCGTCCTTTGTATGAGGGTGCTTACCATGTTGCATCCACTTGTCTGTACCAAGGGCTTCCACTCGGAGTAGAAAGGCACATTCAAATGGGCTGCAACTCGCCCTTATGGTCGCAGCGACGTGGAAGTCAACCAAGCTAGGGACGCTGGACATGTCTACTTGGCGGAGTCGTTGGTTCTGGCCTCACTGCTCACTCAACTGTGACGACATTCGGGATCGTTTTGATGCCCATGAGGACCGGAATGCGGGAGACATCATTATTGCTGAGGGGATCAACCGCACAGATTTAAGCAAATGCCATCTACCTACACTGATGGCCTGTGTGACTCAGCGCCTGCTACTTAGGCCACCCTTGTATGAGATGCTACTAAACCTAATCAAACCGAATTAATCAAGCCAGTGTCATTATGGAACATATAGTAGTGTGCTGTGCAAGACGTGCGATTACGGAGTGCTTTGGAGGTGTGGTGGATTTAGATCCTGACAGGCCCTCAGACGAGTGCGCGCCCTTTCATTGTACTTAGAGAGAAAGAAGGTCCTATCAATCCTATCCTGGCGATGGACTCTTGCCCATGACTCATTGTTCATGCGAAGAGCAGCCTGCAAGCATGTGTTGAACAAGACTCTGGGCCCTAATAGTAACGTTGCTCAGGTCATTGATCTGTGCGACTTGGATGTTCTTCCTCCGGAGGAATTGAAAATAGGACTGCATGTTGCGCCTCCCCCTATGGTCTGTTGTTGTGCGCTCAATCCTTACGCCAGCTAGGCCCAAACACTCTTCCTCATTTATGGCTCGTGTCGTCCTTCAACCCCCTTTCTCCCCTTCTCCCAGGGCTCAAGTCATACGAGAGTTTCTTAGTTAAAAGGTGTAATTCTTAAGTCTCGAGGCTTTCCTGAAAATACATCAATAACGAATCAACGAATGTAACCTAATGGACTCCTAAATAAACACAGAAATACATAATTGAATATCCTAATTTTAGACAAACACAGAATATATTTCCACCATAGTTTAAAGCCTAAGATTTCACGCCTATTTACACACACCCTGATTACACACGACACCCACCTCCTTCACGGTTCCGCACAACAATGACAAGCCTGCTATTCCTAACCCGTGCACGTAATAAACAGATTTCTCTAAACCTAAAAATACTTGTCGAATATAAAAATACTTGATGAATTAAAATCTGCTCTATAAAACCCTAACACTGTCAGCGTGCCTTGCGCCTGCTTGGATCTACCATGCATCCACCCACTTACACCTTGTCTCAAGGGCCCTTGCCTATGATCCCTAAGATGGAGGAGAGATCATACTCCAATAGGTTAATGTACAAGGACACATCAACTTCCTATGGAATGACTGTGTATGCCTCTCAACTTTGGAGCATCACACAAGCTCTTCCATTGTACCCAGCACTCTGTCTCTTCGACAAGAGGGGTGACATTGGGATAGTTCTGACACATAGGAGGACTGACCCCTCTTATATTCATGACCCAGCAAGGAAGGGTCGTCACACTCTTAGCATCAACAATGGTCCTGCTGCTCTGTCTAGAGACTTGTGTGCAAACCGAAACTACTACATCATGAACCTAGGGGCGATCCTTCCAAGATGCCTGCTGGAGAGAAGAATCTGATTGTCATCTGTCCCAGAAACCCGTACAACTTCACATGGATTGCAGACCTAATCCTGCCAGGAGATATCATACTGACCAGGAGACCGTATTACAATGCTCAGTATGTTGCCATTGGTGTTCCACGACGCAAGGCTGAAGATGTGTGGTATACCAACTGGGCCTTTGGGACAGAGAATCCAGAAGTGGAACCCAGAATGGTCCTCAGAGTGAGGTCAACGCCTGAATGGTGCTTTGGACATCCTCTGACACCACAAGAGAGGGCCATCGGGATGCTGGGGCTGGAGGGAGAATGCTCTGTCGAAAGGCTTCGCAGTTACGCTGTGTCCTTCATCGACAATGGACTTCAAGCTCTGTCCCGTCGGTATGGGGATGATGTCTCGTCCATTTTGGAGTATGTCCAAAAGATAGCTGCCCTAAAAGGGAAGACTGTCAAGAAAAGTTTCAGCATAAGGAACCTATTGTTTTTCCAATGGCTAGAAATGAGACTACGCAATCCAGCCACGTACAAAATGGAGTTCCATCTGACAACAATTGGAGTCTCACATCCATCATGGAAGCCCTGCCACTGGAGAGGAAGGTGTTGTTGGAGGCAACACGGAGGATCGTAAATGATTGATTATTATGATTATTCTCCGTTTTCCTTCCTAACTTATGGGTTGAACTTTTTTGATACGTAACTCTTGATTAGGCTGTGTTTTCTCTTATCATAGTGAATGAATGACGGGAACTATTCTTGCTCCGAGTGGTACCAAGGGCGCGATGGGTTTCTCCTAAGAGTCAAGAATAGAATAAAAGTGTCGGCATTGAAGAAATAGGCCCATGGCCTGTTGCCGATTCTTGAACTTTTCGTGACTTGATTCACAAGGGATCCGGCCTTTGGAACCCGATCTTTCCATAACTGACGATTGATTAAGATAGCTGCTGCCGCTGGACTTATTGCCTGGTCCGTAATTTGCTGGGCATTTTAAGACTGAACATATGCTCCTACATAGCTTCGTCTAGTCTGTTTTTGAAGATGTTCATACTCGGAGCGTCAACGATGCTATCAGGGAGGCTGTTCCACATGTCGGCGACTCGAAGCGAGAAGAAATGTTGTTGCATAGATGTGTTCCAACGCTGTTTTTTTAGTTTATAGCCGTGGCCCCTGGTGTTGGATCTTGTTTCAAATTATAGTAATCCTTCTGGGACCTTGTATAAGCCATGAGTATACTTGTATGCTTCAATGTGGTCCCCACGCAGACGTCGATAACTGAGGCTTGGAAGCTTCATAATCTTCAATCTTTCCTCATAAGACTTGCCTTTCAAGCCCGGAACTATCCTTCTTGCGCGTCTTTGAACACTTTCTACTAAATTTTTGTGATTGTCCTTTTCAAATTTCGGTGACCACACGGTTTCCAAACTCTAGGTTCTGGCGCAAAGTCTACTTGCAGAGAGCCCAACACCCGTCTGTCAATAATTAACACACTATTGGTTCTGATACCGCCTAACAATTACTCAGCGAGGACTGCGAGGTTGAACAAAAGTAGCTATACCGACGCTAATTTCCACATTAGTACATCACCGGATTGTGGAGAAGAAAAATCCCTTGCGTGAAGCTTGTCATTCTTGGTTCTGGATGATGCGTTCTGGCGAGGTTCACTGAAGACGTCTCCCCGAGGCTTATTGGGGATATGAGGCTGCCCGGCGGCGGTGAAAATATCCTTGGTGGATCAAGATTTCTTCGTCGTATGAAACGCTAAATCCGCAGGCAGTTGGTAGGAGACGGCTTCGAAGAAAATCAGCAGGATTTCGCATAACCAGGCTCGCGTATGGCTTCCGTCAGTGAAGTCTGGATGTTCGTCTTGATTTGTCGCGGGTCGTCATTCGTCGCGGTTATCTCACTCGTCGCAGTTAATTTGTAGAACTTAATATCTCGCACACGTGATGTTCTTCCAAGGCTCGTGCCACGACGCCAAATTTGTAACTCAGCCGTAAGTCTCACACACACGAGACCGACTGCACTCACGAAAAGTCTTACACACAGCACGACTTCCTCTCCGCACGCTGGTAGATACTGACCGCTTCCTCTGCTTCTACCTCGCTCCTTATATAGCCCCGTTCGCTACCCGCGCGAGGCGTAGTAGATCCGCATCGTTTGAATTTCTAACACCGTCGGCTTCAATCAATCTTTAACGGTAAGACGTATATTCCCGATTTTGAGATCCTTATTCATTCCTATACTAATCACGCGGGTTCGATCCCAGCTCTGCAAGCCAGTTTCTGGTCAGAATCGGCAAGTAGGCCGGACGGTTAAGCAAAGAAAATACGTAGCTGTGACTTGCAAGCTCAAGCCCGCAATAAGCTGTGGATGTTCTATGTTAAGAATCAGCGACAGGCCTACGGCCTAATAAACGCCGAAATCGCTATTATGTTATGACATGCAAGACCGACGATAAGTTTGAGCGTGTGAACGGGCATTATCATACACGACACGAAAGACTGACGATAAGTTTGAGTGTGTGGACGGGGCTTGAATTAGCGTTCGTTCACATCCAGGCCTGGCGACAGTGAACATTGCTCCATAAAACCTTTTTACCTCAGACTTCTAGACGCACAATCAATACACTATTCCCGTCCAACCGCATTTCTGAACGGCAAGCAACGAAATTCGGTAGGCCCAAACAGTTGCAACCATGTCAGTGCCAAGCTGAGCTCCTGATTCATACAGACTATGCAAGTAAATAAACTATAACGCGTTTTGGAATCCCGAAGTATTTTCAAAGTGCCACCTGAGTTCTTCAGTTTACAGGCCCTTTCCTGTCAGTGTTCGATTTGAATAACCGAAATGCTGATCGTAGCCGAAATTTATTTCTTCCATGACTTGACTGAACTGGAGAATCTCAAGTATGCAGGGCCCCCTTCGTTGATTTAGTAGTTTCGACAAAAATCAAATAATTCGCTGAAGATTCTTTTCCGAAAGTGCTTGAAAAGTTGTACCTTCACAATTCCCAGTATGTCCCATTTGTAAAATGGTCAACGGGTGCAAGTCGCGGGCCTTCAGAAAATCCCGCGAAGTAAAAGGTTTCTTGGCTTTTAAACTGGTCGATTGGGGGAAAGTGTAAGGGGTCTTTAGTTCTTACCGAAAACTTTGAAGGGAAAACATTCAGAGTACGGGAATTACCAGTTCCTTATTAGCTGTCAACATGTACCGAAAGCGGTACTTCTTGTATCAAACTTTCTATGATTCGACAGTAATAACTCGTACTAATTAGTAATTACTAACCAAACTTGCCAACTTGAAGCTATGCCTCAAGTTAATTTTTTTCTTCCATGACTTGGCTTGATTCTACTGCTCAAGGTAGTGAAAAAAATCTTCCAGTTCTTTCAACGTGTAGGCATGAAGTTTAACCGTAATGGTCGTTTGGTAGACGGTCCGACTTCTATCCAGACTATACCCTTGCACCAGTTGCAACTCTCTAGTGTTCAACCTAACTATAATTCTGCCTCACGGCATGCTGTGCTTAAACTTTCGATAGAGCTGCAAGCAAATCGTCCAGCGACTCTTACAGATGCATCTGCGCACACAAGACGTCGGTTTTGCGACTTCTTGGAACACGATACCCATAAAAACCTGAGCGTTGACATATTACACATTTGAAATACCTATATGAAATAAGTAGTATCGCTCAACGTTGACCGCTTTCAGGCAATCTGATCGTTGAGCTGCAGCCGAAGCGACGAGTTCCTTCTTCAAAGGCGGCTGGCAAGCAAGTGCTTAATCTATAGGTGCTTATACATGTGGCGATCAGCTGCGTCTACTAGGCGACGCAACTAAAATTTGTGATGCTTGACGTGTTCAGAGGCAACTAGCTGGTTCATTGCAGGCAGAGCAACTCGAGATGTTTTGAAGCAGTCTATTGCGCTGACTGCCCTCGCCGCTCAGTGTCGGCCCGGCCGTCATATAGATTATAGAGCATAGTTGCGTAGCTCTCTCTCTCTCTCGCCCACTGCTGTCGAGCTTTCACATGCCTTCACCGTGCACACCCTTACTCGACAACCCCCAACGTCGCACTGACGCGAGCGCAGTCGGCAGTGTACCGAAAACACTACACTCGTGTATAGGCTCTCAGCCTGCAAAACTGTAGTAGACGCAACTAATCGCCCCGTGTATAAGCACCTTTTGAGAATTGCCCAATACACACAAATCAGCGTACTCGTCCTGGATGAAATTATCTTCTATGTGACTGGCACAGTCGGATCTTGATCCAGCGTTGAACACCTCACTGATCCTATTATGGACCTTGCTCAAATTAGTTTCTTCGTCCAAATGGTCATCATCTAATGTCCGTCCTTCTTAAACATGTGGTAACTCGTAACGGTACCAGTAGCTCCCGCTTTTTCCAAATATTTCCTCGTATGAATTCTGAAGATATTCAATAAACATAGACCGATCGTTCCCAAGCACTACGCAAAATTGGAGCGTAATTTTGAAGGGCTCTATCTAGTGATTCTTGGTAATTTGCATGAACTTCTTCCAGTGCCCGTCTGATTGGAGCAAGTCCAAATGTCTCTCCGTCAGTGACGTTAGAGCTATGAAATAGGTCCAGTACATGTCGCGCATCATGGCCGATAGACGATTCACCTCTTTCCGTGAATCTACTTCATCAAATCGGTAATTAGTTTGTCGGTCCTCTAAATAGACGAATGGTTTAGTTAATTGCAATTAACAAGGGTTTGAAGCATGTAAGACAAAATTGTTCTGGCGCTACGAATGCAAGTGCACATCAAATGCAGAAGCAATGTAAGAGGGATCATAAAATGTCAAGGAATTGTGGTTACAACGGCGGATTATCGGGTGATCAACCAATGTAGCAAAAGGTGCTTATACACGAGGCAACAAGTTGCGTCGATTTGTTGAGTCGACAACTAATATTTGTGACGAGTAACTTCTTCAGAGGCGCAAGTGCAAAGCACCTAGAGTTATTATTCCACGAAGAGATTGTCGTGGCGTCTCGTTCAGATCGAACTTCGAGGGCATGTTACAAGTGGCTAAAAGAGACACGAGAGGATAAAAACTGACGACGTCTGTGCTAGAACAAACAACACCTATGCTAAACCAGTAATATCCATGATAGATTAGATGACGGCTAGGTCTAAGA
Source organism: Hyalella azteca (assembly GCF_000764305.2). Lineage (NCBI taxonomy): Eukaryota > Metazoa > Arthropoda > Malacostraca > Amphipoda > Hyalellidae > Hyalella > Hyalella azteca. Next base: position 49,379 of record NW_025941755.1, read on the forward strand.
TTCAAAGGCTCTACGGAAAAGTTCTGTTTTAGGCGTCGACGAAACAACGGCAGCGAAGAAGCAGATGTCACCGATCCTGGCAGACAATTCCATGTTCTGGCCGCAGCGACCGGGAACGCTCTATCGCCGACGGTGGACAGACGTGAGGACGGGACAACGAGGTCAGCCTTCGACGTGCAACGCAGTCGCCTTCTGGAAGGCAGATCCGACACGCGCCGCAGGCCTTCAGCGAGATAAGGTGGTGCTAAACCATGGAGGCAGCGGAACGTCAGAACAGCGACTTTAAACTGCGTGCGTTGCTAGATGCGCAGCCAGTGAAGGTCACGCAAAATCGGTGTCACGTGGTCAAATTTCCGCCGGGCGCAAACGAGTCGCGCTGCAGCGTTCATTACGAATTGCAGTTTGTTAAGTGCCGTGATGGGAAGTCCGTAGAGTGTGGCATTGTCATATTCCAGTCTGGTCAGCACAAGCGCCACCATGAGGGCCTCGAGAGACAGCGACTGACGCTACGAATTCGCCGCAGGATGCCAAAACAAGCAGCGGTTACTTTGGCAATGTGGTTGTTCATAGATAGTTCTAAGTCCAGCTGAATGCCGAGGCTGCGTACAGAGGATGCAGGTGCGACGAACTCGTCGCCCACTCGCACAAGGTTTGCTGGAAGCTGATGTTGGCGACTAGCGGTCGCGAACCAAATAAGTTCGGTTTTCGATGCATTGAGCTGGAGCCGGTTGGAACGCATCCAGTCTGAAACGGCGTCCATGCAGGCAGACATCCGGTCTTGCAGCGCTGCAGCGTCCGCCGGCGCACAGTAGCCATAGATTTGGGTGTCGTCGGCAAACATGTGCGGATTCAAGCTGTGTGAATCAATTATGTGCAACACGTCGGCAGTATATAGCAGGAAGAATATTGGGCCGAGGACCGAGCCCTGCGGTACACCGCAGGTGACCGTCGATGATGTAGAAGAGGTGAGCCCGCGACGAACATATTGGAGTCTATTGTTGAGGTAAGACTCGAACCACCGCAGCACCGTACCGCGCAGGCCATACGATACGTCTAGCCGACGCAACAAGGTGGCGTGGTCGACCGTGTCAAATGCAGCGGAAATATCGAGTAAAGCCAGCGCCGCAATGTTGCCGCAGTCGACCGCTTGCAGAATATCCGAAAGAACCTTCAGCATGGCGGTCTCCGTCGAGTGGTGACGACGGTACGCAGACTGGAGGCGAGGCATGAGACCTGACTTATGAAGGTAGTTATTTAGCTGCCGGGCCACAACGCGCTCGAGAAGTTTCGATAAAATCGACAGGTTGGAGATGGGTCGATACTAATTTGGGTCTGAGGCGTCAAGGTCCGGCTTTTTGAGAAGCGGCGTGATGTAAGCGGATTTGAAGTTCTCAGGGACAACGCCGTCAGCGAGGGAGCGGTTGAACAGTTCAACCATAAAAGGTGCTAGGCTGGCAACATTCTCCCTAGTAGATGCGACGGCAACAGGTCGCTGGCGCACTGCTTGTTAGGCATCGCGCGCTCTGCAGTGGTGACCTCATCCGCTGTGACGCAGGTGAACTCGCGTAGCACACAGTTGTAAGGGCACGTCGTAAAGGTTGCCGCGGGAGCATCGACCGACGACGCGCGCACAGCTGAAGTTTTTTTTTTCGAAGAACGCATGGAATCCTTCCACGCTCACGTCGCCCGAGGCATCCGCACGACCCCTCCCCATGAGCCTATCCAGCGAACGCTACAGCGCCCGAGGGTCGCCGCGCTGTGCGTCAACTCTTAAGGCCCGTTCACATTAGGGGCAACACACGAGAATCAAGTGCCTCAAAGCGCATGCAGAGGCGCTTTGCAGCCTCTGCATGCGCTTCTTGACCGATTGACGAGCTAGCGATTGACAGGGGCCATGCCTCATGCAACACAAGCGCGGCGCTTAGGAGATACGTAGCTATTAAAGAATTGATATCCCTTGTATGCTTAAATCGCAAATTAACTAAGAATTTGAATTAAATTAAAAATTTAAATCAAATTAAAAATCTAAATTAATTAAAGAAATTCAATTCGTTCTATGGTTTCAATGTATTAATTTGTGACTTCTGATTTGTGATTCTACGAACTGATTATGTAGCTGGTCTCCGAAACGTTTTCTATAAAGATATGAATTCTTGTGGACTATTCTTCGCTTTTAAATCATTAGTTAGTAGATAGCTGTCTGTGGTCTAGGTAGTAAGGTTGATTGTGTACGCTGGTCCGGCACACCAAATGTCGATTAACGCCACTCTCGTTAGGAGTCACTCTCTAGTAGAGCGCCTAATTGATCTTTATAGAGAACACGAATGCCTATGGAGTGTTCGGTCAAAGGAGTACAAAAATCGAAATGCAAATGATGAAAGTTATTTTTACATGACGTGTTTAGTTTATGTGATTTTAGCAACTCCTGACAATTTATGCATTGCCGTTTAGCGATTTCAAAGGATGATATAATATCGGTACGAATATTGGAACTTTTTATTTAAGAATAGACTATATTTTTTAGAAACTGTATCTTTTTGAATGTGCTAGTTCTCTAATTATGATGCCTATGCTAAATTCTCGTTTACAACTGGCATAGTGCGAAGAATGACGGACCGCAGCACACCCGAGAACAATTGCCCACAGCTCAAATTCGGTTACATCCATCCCCATTGACGTCTAGGTGGCAACTAGTGTTCAAAGCGCGCGGTCTCGAGCTATCGCTTACAAACGTAGTGTGAACGGTTGTGCGCGGTGAGGCACTGCAGCAAACGACTCAAAGCGCATGTCGTTGCCACTAGTGTAAACGGGCCTTTAGACGCCAGAATGACTCCCTCTTGGATCTAAGATTGACATGGGCGCGCTGCGCATTCCGCCAGTTGGACGTCGCTTCAGCCCCGGCAGCAGGATCATTACATCTGCTCGCGCGATAGACAGCCCGCTGGAGCATTCGAACACCACGCTTCGAGGCGCGACGTTCGCCGTCAAATTAACCACGGGTCGGAGGCTCGCTGGGGGACACGAACAGTTCGTGCAGGAATGAGGTCGTCGAGTAAAGATGTCAATTCGATATCGTAGAGTTTTGCAAGATCATCCACCGACAGCTCCGACCATGAGTCCGGTCGACCAAGTCGGGACGACTGAAGTCTCCTGTTCAAAACATCGCCGTCGAGATCGCGCCACGGGCGACAGGTGACGGCTCTGTACGTCAACGCCGGGCGAACACATGGCACCATCCACTGGAGTAGTCGGTGGTCAGATATTGCAATATCGATGATGTCAACGGGCAGAAATTGAATGTCGGTACGCGTGATGACAACATCCAGCAACCCGCCGAGGTCATGGGTTGGTAATTTAACGTGACAGACCATGCCGAAGGCAGACAGCAGATCGTTCAGCTGACGCGCCCATTGGTCGTCAGCACGATCCAGTCGAACATTAAAATCGCCAGTGATAAAAACGTGATCGGTGAGGGTCACAAGTCTAGTTAAAACATCGCTTAATTCAAAAAAAAAAAATCACGTGCGACAGCAACTGATCCGGGACGATAGATGACGACAGCAACACACGCGAGTTGTTTCAGCCAGTCGAGTGTGCCCAGTATAGTGCACACGTCAATTAGTCGGTCTCCCGTCCACACATTCAAGCTTATCGTCAATTTGCACGAACTCAAAGGTGTCTCCCGTCCGTCTTTTCCTGGTATGTCAAAACTCAAACTCTGTATCACTATCACTTAAAAAATGTTCCGGACTCAATAATGTTTACTGTCAATGGTTTTACAGCTGAACTAAGCAGGAAAAAACTATTCGCTTCCATCTTTTTTACCAACTTTTAAATACCAGTTTGCATACGGAGAAATTACTTTTCAAACATATCCAGTGAACGCTTTCAAGTCACAACGTTTGAGGGCAACTGGAGGTGCTCTCGAGTTGATTTGATACGCCGCAGTTTGAACGTTGCATAGTTCATCTAACTTTCCACCGCTTAGTATCCACAGCCCGTTGTGTCGCTTAGTATCCACAGCACAGGGGCCGGATTATCAAAACATGCTAAGTATACGTAGCCGCTAACGTTTAGCGTAAGTACAGCTAAGTAGACGTGACTCTACTGAGTGTTATTATCGAAACATTTGCGCGGGAAGCTACGTACAAATATTTGTGCATAACTGTACGCCTGCTCGGAGGTGTCGTAAGCGGAGTTACGTACAAATTTTGAGTGTTGAAGCAATATGAGACTATTAATTTACTAGCAGCAAGTTGAATTGTAATAGAATTTTGTCAATAATGAGACTTAGGTATAATATGGGATCGTGCTAGTGCTTTTAGCAAAAAATATTCGATTGAGTTTATACCAGAAACTAACTTGTTTTCCTCTTGTGTTTCAATTTACAAGCAAATGTTGATATTCATGTTCAAGAGTTTTATGCCTTTTGATTCAAAATATTTTCATGCCTTTTTGATTCAAAATTATGTGGAGGTTGACAAGCCAACCATTTTTTTTAGCTCCGTACACATATTTCTTTTTTTCTCTGACAGTCACAACTCCAACTCATAAAATTTTCTAAATTCTAGGTCTCTCTAAAAAGTCTTCTAGTTTTGAATGGGAATAGTGCAGTTTTTTGCCCTGATTGCAAAAAATTTTGATGAATGATCACAACAAGTGCATCGCTATTTGGATAACGTCACACTTATTTCTCCATATGCACCCTAGTCAGTCTACGCTGATGCCGCTGACACGACACACCCTCCGTCCATCCACGCGCTCTGCGCACTGAGTCGACAGGAGCTAGGAACAGCAAATCCAAAAACAAAGCCTCTGATTGGTCAGTTAGTTGGATGGTTTCGATAATACCTTTTCAGATGAGTCATGCGTAAGACAGTTTTGTTAATGCCAAATTTTGACTGACTTACGCCATACGTAACTTTTTGAACGTAAGTACGAAAAGTTACGTGAACTTAGCGAAGTTTCGTTAATCTCTGCCCAGGGCTATAAACAACATTGCTGCGATGCCCGCAACATCCAGTAGCCAGTTGTTCGTCGATCTTCTTTGTTGCTTCAGGCGGACATGATCATGCTGGTCCACTTGTTAATTGTCCAGGAAATGAGTGTTACATTTTCTGTATATAATTAGCTGGTTGATGTAGTTCTCAACGTTTCTTTCCAATTGTGGATCATTCTCGTAGGCTGCCAACAGAGCCTCCGACGTTTATCCCCAAGAGTAGATGTGATGACGAGATTTCTCCTTTTCGGGATCAATGTCATTGCTTCTTTTTATCTGCAATGTGAAAAAAAACAATGTCTATACATTCCAAATCAATGCAATATTAAACAAAAACCTACTTAACTATTTACCAGGCCGTCGGATACGAATAACATTGAAAACTTGAAACGCATCAAGACATAAACCTGAAGCTGCGGTTTCGATACACAATCAAGTTAGTACCCAATTTACTATGCTTTAGTAAGCGAGGAACAGTACAGTTATGCACAAATTTTTGTACGTAGCTTCCCGCGCAAATGTTTCGATAATAACACTCAGCAGAGTCACGTCTACTTAGCTGTACTTACGCTAATCGTTAGCGGCTACGTATACTTAGCATGTTTTGATAATCCGGCCCCAGATTGCGACCCACGATCGCTATTTAGCTTCGTTACTCTTACGCCACAAACAATTTTTCAAATCTATTTTGAATATTATCAATCACAATTTAAATACTTACCATTACAGTATGAAATGTTCAAATACAGGACAGAGCCATAACCCAAATGATTGATCAGTGAATTAAATTTAATAATGTTTTGAGATGGTTTCCTTTAAATTCTGTTTTGGAACCACTTTGGCACAAAACGCACTAAACTATCGTTCATTGAGAATTTGATTTTCTGGCCTGTTCCTTTAGTCTTGCAAGTAATATTAGTACAAGAGTCTCCAAAGAAAATGATATACCACAACTTCGAGGATTAAAAAATTATCAAAAAGGTCAACCCATTGTACTGGAGGTTACTCGTTACCGAGGCCATGCTATCAAAACGCACTCGAGGACACTTAACGTCTTGTAAACATTTGTGAGATCGCAAAAAAAATTCAGTTAATTAGCACTTTCGACTGTACAAAATCAGCCGTTCTTGAAATGCCAGGCAACCGGATCCCAACGCACTGCTAAAACTGGTTAGTTTGAAGATAAAGCTTTTGCCCAAGACAGCACCCGTGCTGGCCCACTACCAGAACGGCCGCTAGGGTACCATAACTTGGGCCGTATTATCAAAACTTCGTAACTTTTTGTACTTCCGACAAAAAAGTTACGTGTTACGTAAGTACGCCCTAATTTTGGCATTATCAAAACATTCGTACGTAAGACTTAGCTGAAAGCGTACTATCAAAACCATCTGGGGCCGTATTATCAAAGCTTCGTAAGTAAGCAAAATCGACTTACGAGAGGCGTAAGTGCTGACTTGATGACGTAACTCTAGAGGTGGTATTATCAAAACATTTGTGCGGGAAGATACGTAACGTAACTGTACGCCTGCTCGGAGATGTCGTAAGTGGAGTTCCGCACAAGTTTAGAGTGTCTGCTGAAGCGATAGGAAAATATTGATTTACTAGCAAGTAGCAACACCTTGACTTGTCATAGGATTTTGTCAATAATCCGACAGCGCGGATTAAACACGCATAGAAAGATGGCTCTGCATGTGATGGCTCCACTACTTGATCATGCAACATTTGCACGATCAAAATATGTGATCGTGCTAAACAATGCTATTGGAAAAAAATTCAATTCATTCTTCAAAAATTTTCAAACATTTTTTCATTCATTTTTAAAAATTCATTCATTCATTCCTTCTAGTCGGTACTTTATATCTTTGCCAACCATAATTTTTAGCTCCGTACACAGATTTCTTCTTCAACTCACGCTGTTGAAGAAGAGTTCACAACTATTCAACTCACGCTGTGTTGTTTAAGAGTTCACAACTATTTTAGAACGGCTTTTTCTGGGCCAACAAGGAGCAATACCGACAGACAGCTTTCGATAGTCGATAGGTACCATCGAAGGCATCGATTCCCGCCATCGAAGTTCACAGAATGTAAACAAATCCAAAGCCTCTGATTGGTCAGTTGGCCAGATGTTTTTGATAGTACGCTTTTAGCTAAGTCTTACGTACGAATGTTTTGATAATGCCAAAATTAGGGTGTACTTACGTAACACGTAACTTTTTGTCGGAAGTACAAAAAGTTACGAAGTTTTGATAATATGGCCCAGCGCCAACTGACCAATCAGAGGCTTTGGATTTGTTTACATTCTGTGAACTTCGATGGCGGGAATCGATGCCTTCGATGGTATCGACTATAGAATGCTGTCTGTCGGTATTGCTCCTTGTTGGCCCAGAAAAAGCAGTTCTAAAATAGTTGTGAACTCTTTTTAATAAACAGCGTGAGTTGAAGAAGAAATCTGTGTCCGGAGCTAAAAATTATGGTTGGCAGAGATTTAAGTACCGACTAGAAGGAATGAATGACGAGCGTTGGGCGAGAAAAGCTTTGATTTCGCGCTTGTAATATTGTAAGGAATTTTTCAATTCGCCACATAATAGGTTAAACAAAGATATATAATAAGAGAACCATCAAATTTTATTAGAAGAGATTCAAGGTCGGATCTCCCTAATTGGGTCTTCATACACGGGAAGCGCCGAAAGTTTTGGTGGTAGTTAAGTATTCATCCAATAAAGAAGTTAAGTAGGAAGACCAGGCTCCAGAATTTAGTTCAACTGGACATCAGAATTGGGAGTCTTCAGAATGAATAGAACCAGGTAAGGGCGGGGTCGGTGCAGGCGTCACAGGAACAGCGAAGTTTATACTGTTAAAGAAATTAAACAAGTTATAACACGAGTAGATATGGTACACAAATAGTGACAAACGCAATGATTAAGGCAGTATATATCGCAATATTCAAATGAGAGCAATGGCACACACCTAAATCTATTCGGGATTCAGTGTGGAACCGTAGTTACAACTGCTAGGTTTAATCAAGGAATGAATCCCTAACGAAAGAGGAGTGTAAAGTTGGAGGAAGGTTCACCAGAAAGGACAGGCAGGACAGTAGGAGGTTCAAATGCACGGGAAAAAGTTAGAGGAGGAATGAAACCCTAAACCTCCATCTACCTATACTAGGCCCTAAGCAAATGACCATAGTTAATTTCTCCACCTTAAACGTCCCAAATGGGGGTTATCCCCAAACGTAAATTATGGTGAGCCTAAGATAAATCCTACCTAGATAATACACGAGTAATAAATAGTTAAGTACATCCTGCTGGAAAGCACATTCACACACAATTATAAGACAGTAGAATAAAGGTCTCAGCAAGGATCAGGAGCCTGCGGACGCTGAAGATGCGTTGTCCAATACTCAGGTCCCGGGTAAGATTAGAGATGTTGTTAGGTCGGCTGCCGGTACGAATCTGCGCTACCTCGTCACCTGGGCAACAAGTGAAGGCAGCAATGCATTCGAAAGTGTTAATTTCTTACAATATATGACGTAATATGCATTTGCTTGTAAAATATATTGTAAAAGGAAAACAAAATCAGTTTCTGGCATTAACTCAATTGAATTTTTACCAATAGCACTGTTTAGATCACATATTTCGATCGTGCAAATGTTGCACGATCAAGTAGTGGAGCCATCACAAGTAGAACCATCATTCTGTGCGTGTATAATCCGCGCTGTCGGATTATTGACAAAATTCTATAACAAGTCAAGGTGTTGCTACTTGCTAGTAAATCAATAGTTTCCTATCGCTTCAGCAGACACTCTAAACTGTCCATGGGGCTATTTCTTCAACGCCGACACTTCTATTCTATTCTAAACTTGTGCGGAACTCCACTTACGACATCTCCGAGCTGGCGTACAGTTACGTTACGGGGTACGCAGCCGTGCACCACCAAATTTGTGCACCAATCAGCCTTGAAAGGAACGCCTAGCATATTTCCGGATGACCACCAATCAGCCGTGGATTAAGCCATCCGTCGGTAACCAGCCCGTGACATCATCTTGCTTTAAATATAAGGAGCTTTATGCCACCGTATTCTGAAGCGAATAGCCCAGAGAGTAATGGTTTCCCACCACTGAACGTTGCATCGAATCATCACTTCATACCCTGACTTAAGCTCGAACTGTAACTTGCGGACAACGGACTGCGACCAACCAGCCCAGGTCGCCAGTGGAACTGCATGCTTCCTGCTGTGCACCACCAGACCGTCACTTTTAGCTCAACATCCGGGGTTAGGTTTCAGAAAGCATAGTTCTGCTCCAAACTCTATCGTCCGCCGGCGAGTGACTTCCGCAGCTTCGCTAAATTACGTAACTTTTAGCTCACAGCATCTGGGGTTAGGTTCCAGATAGCATAGTTCTGTTCAAAAATTTATCGTCGTACGACGCGTGGCCGTTCAACCGTGGGCTGATTCGACACACGGTGCAGATACGGACGGCTCCGGTGCGCTCCGTCCGGGTGGTGTAAAATTTTTTCGCGTGTTGGCAGACGACGCTGGGCCATACGACGCCAGGCTTATTTTCCTGTGGGCTGATTGGTCTAATTCAATGGATGTGATCTGTCTGGTGGCGTGTGGCTGATAATATTACAGTCAAGAAGTGTTGTAGGCTACGTTCTTCAGGGAAGGGATCATGATAGCCCATTCGAAGCAAGGCAGTGGTGGTCTGACAGGCGTCCCACGTTACGTATCTTCCCGCGCAAATGTTTTGATAATATCAGCTCTAGAGTTACGTCATCAAGTCAGCACTTACGCCACTCGTAAGCAGATTTTGCGTACTTACGAAGTTTTGATAATACGGCCCCTGGAATTTAACTTGGAGTTGGAAGATGGGGCCTGTGCCGCCTGTGCCGAAGTAACTCGTCGCCTCGGCTGCAGTTCTACGTCTACGATCAGATTGCTTATAAGTGCTCGGCGTTGAGCGATACTGATACTACTCACTTAGTTCATTTAGGTATTTCAACCGTGTAGTATATCTACTCCCTCGGTTTTTGATGGGTATCTCCTTCCAAGAAGCGAGTCGCTTGACGATCAGCTTTCAACTTGACCGAAAGTTATTCTACCAGGCACCAGCTTGCCGTGAGGCAGCATTATAGTTAGGCAGAACACAGAGTTGCAAGTTAACTTGCAACTAGTGCCAAAACTACCGTCTGATAGTCCATAACTGATGGGCTTCAAGCAGTCAGGAGCTTGCGGTTACCAACTCCTTATCTACTATAAAAATTGATAGTATGAAGTCTATATAGGTTCGTCTTGGGATTCTGGCAAAAAATTTTCCGTGGGAGACTTGTGTTGACCATGCAATTGTTCCAGTAACCGGGTGGGAGATTCGCCAATCTTCAGATCGAGTTGTGGTCGCGGGCTGGGTGTGTACCTGTTCTAGGGTCTTTGTTGTAACTAGCAGGGCTCCTGTGCATTGAGCATCAACACTTTGGACCGGCCCACAAAGTGCATCCATGGCATCGGCAATTCTGAATGGATTGAGGCAAAAAAAGTTTCGTCTGAGCATCCGTGCTGGTAAGGACAACTTTGCGGGTGGTCCAGGGCAGATTTTGTACATTTTCTTTGGAGTGGAGAACAATTCGTGCACTTGTGGATTCTGCGAACTTATTTTGTTGCTGTTCGGCAGTGTTTGTGGTTTCTTTTGATGCTGAGCTGGAAAAGGCTTGTTCTTGGTTTAATTTGGAGTTGACACAGTTTGCAGTTGATTTGGAGTTAAGTAAGCTATCACATGAGGCTGATAGCACGCCGCTGATGTTTAATGAGACGACATCCTGTTCCTAGGTCAAGTCCATGCAGGCTGTAGGGTATAAGATATTGGCGGTTGGTGCGTTTTTCTTAGATTTTAACGAATTGTTAGGAGAGTGATTGCGCCGTTTCGCACCAGTAAAGTGAAGAGGCAGAGACGTTGAGCTGTGCAGGGCTCTGAATAATCCAGCACCGCCTCTGCCTTCGTAGTTGTACAATTGCGTCGCTCTCTCTCTCGCATGTCTCTAAGCAGTTGGAGTCCGCACAACTGTGGAGCTCTCGCTTGCTTCCACCATGCACACACATTACTCGACAATTCCCAACATCGCACAGGCTCTGGCGGACTGTACCGAAAAAGTTCTCGTGTATAGGCTCTCAGCCGGCAAAACTGTAGTCGACTCGACTAATCAACGCAACTAGTCGCCCCGTGTATAAAACACATTTAGCAGCCTCCGGATGTAGTGACTCCGTCATATGGACCAAACATGACCCCGCTGGCAGTGCACCAAGAACTACTCCTTAAGGCCCCGTCCACACGCTCAAACTTATCGTCAGTCTTGCATGTCATGCCAGGTTTGACGATAAGACGGAGCGTGTGGACGCTCAAAGTTTGACGTCTTGTATGACGGGTGGGCGGAGTTTGAGGTTTGTCAAACCTGGAAAAGACGGACGGGCGAGACCTTTGGGTTCATGCAAGACTTACGATAAGTTTGAGCGTGTGGACGGGCAACCGACTAAATGGTCAAACTTTTACTCTATCTCAGTCTATATTGATGATGAGAGCTGTGACATTGTTCCTCGCTAGCTCTAGTTTTTCATATCCCACGATATCCGACACTGGCTTCACGATTTCTTTTGGTGAGTTTATAGAGTATATCGTAGTTTCCCATGTTTATGTTAAATTCAATCAAAAAGATACAGTGGCAAGAATAAGAGAGCACTGGCTTATGCGGCATTGATTGCTAAGTGCAAAGAAGTTGATCATACAACCAACAAAGACTTTGTAACGAAGTAAATAAACTTTTTATCGAAAAGAATGTGCCACAATGAAGTCGTCAATGCTGTCTGGTGCAGATAGGGATGCTGTCTATCAACCCTCATTGTGGTATTTTTAAAAAACATTTTCGGGACCACCGCGTAAGTTTGCATCGCTTTAACCTAATTATGGAGACACAAACTGCGATCACTGCAGCGAGCAGCACTGCCTTCGGCCGGCAGCCATTGTCGCGAACGCACTAAAAACTGAAGGAAAGTTTGAGTCTCCTCAAACTCTGAGGAGCCTCAAACTCTGAAAGTTTAAGGCTCCTCAGTCTTCCGTCAAAATCGGTCAAACCTGGCATGACATGCAAGACTGACGATAAGTTTGAGCGTGTGGACGGGGCTTAACGGTGGCCCAAAAAGTTTGAGGAAACAAAATGCTTTCAGGATAGAGCAATGGTAATTATTGTTCATCTCCCATAGAATGCAGGTGTGTGATGAAACGCTGCAATCGAACAAGAGCTTTTCGATTTACATTAACCCGATCATGACTAGTAAGATGGTTATTCAAAAGAAAGTGTCCGGGTGGTGTGGTGCTACCTTGATAATCCACGCTTCCCTCAAAAGAAGCACCAAATGTTGGTAAATCTCCACCAGACGAGTCGACAAAATACTCGTTAGCATCCTCTGCATTCACATCATCTGCAGGAGCATTAACATTGTCAATAAATGGGTCTAATAAATCCTTCAACTCATTCATCTAGGGCTTCTAGGCCGTGGGCCTAGGCAATATTTTCAACTTGATCAATTTCTGTGGACATGTAAACTTGAGCTTCAGGGTTATTCAAAAAGTTACGAAAAATAGCCGCTTCGGCTGTGAGTTGGGAACCAAGGTCAGAAAAAATCCTGCTCGGCAAACCCTCGGCGAAGACATGAATTTGAAGGACCCTGAGTAAGCTTTTGACAGTAAAGTCTGGAAAAATTACAAAATTTACTATTCCACTCCACACGTTAAGCAGAGTAGCCATACTTTTCGCTTGGATTCCCCTCTCTTGACCGTAAAGGGCCCTAGGTGATCCGGCTCTACCGGAGGGTTGACTCTGAAGTCGCGATATGAACTTAGGTTCAGTTTCACTGAACGCGCATTAGATCGCGCCGTCACACGAGGCATCCTCTGAGCATCTTCTTTAATGTAAAAAAAACTTGTCACATAAAATTGTTTACGTAAGTGATCCAATATCGCGCAATTTCTGTGTAGCGCTTTAAGTTCACTGTAACAGCACGACCATTACTGTCTTCAAAAAAGTAAGGGCAAATGATGCACGTTTGCGATACAGCACACCTAACTATTACTTCTGGGCTATGCAGCGGATTTTCATTAGCCCCATAACGGAAATTCCGCTGGTTAACCATGCCGTTTTATCTGAAAGTGGGCTGAATCCAAGCGATTTCAACCTTTCATTGCTGTCATAGGGATCCTCCGGTTCGGAACCAGATCCATAATCCGTATCGGAAAATCTCCCTGTTGTGAGAAATGAACCACATATTGAGAAAAGAAGGCTAGAAAATAATAGCGACATCACAAAATATTACTTCAATAGCTTGGGCAACAACATTGATCTAGGTCCTAGGATATATTGAACTAGTAAAATGAATTAATTAAAAGAATGAATATTTTGCAGAATTCACAAACCTGACGATCGCTCTGGACTGCTCTCATCTTTGTTGCTTAGTCCCTTGTAAGCGCCGCCGTCGTAGTCAGTTTCCTGCCTCGCCAATTGCTCCAGCTTGGCGAAGCAAGAATCTAGCTTATTGCTGAACTCACGATCCGGAAATTTTCCTTTGAAAAAAACTAACAACATAGTAGGAAAAGAATGTTGGAAAATAATATCGCTATGACAATATAATAGCGCCCAATAACTTGGGCAACAACATACTATGAATGCACGTCAATGTATATTAAAAACATATAGTTGTGAATTGTTTTCCACATTCAGGACATGCGTTCCCAGTTCATCACGAACTGGTACAAATGAGCCGCAAAGCTCGTCCCAGTTCATGCCCGGTTCGCATCCAGGAGTGAAAAAATGACCGCATGGGGCTCCAAAAGTAGAGGGGGCTCGTCCTGGTTCAGGCAAATTGGTAACGGCTCGTCCCGGTTCATCGATTCGTTGGTTCGTGCGTTGATTGGATCGTTGTAAGAGGGTTTGTGGTCTGTTTCAAAGTCAAGATGTTGTTCTTCTTGGTGTTTGAAATAAAGGAACGGGCGAAGGTAGTGTTGTGCAATAAAGATAATTAAATTAGTTACATAAATGTATCAATATATTCCCACCTAATCAAATTATAAGAATATTGGACGTTTCAGTGTCTGGAACGCTTAATGACTAATTTATTATTAAAATTAACAACTTACGCTATTCGAGGCTTACCATAGATTGTACCTGCTGGTCTGTTTGAAGCGCAAATTTGATGACTTCTTTAGGTAAATTTTCAGGATTTTCATACTTTTAATGTGAATCATCAATAAAGTTACCATATATATTTTGCAAACGTCCGCCCAGCGCCGATCACTATTTTTACTCAAGAATGAAAGCTCATGTTGTGAGGTATTTGTATTTCCAAATACATATGTGACAGATTCAAATTTTGCATGTCACGCTGAGCAAAAGCGACTAGTTTGACTGCTAAATTAACTTGTCTTTTTACTTATCAATGCATCTTGGACATAGATGCTCTAAACTAAAGTAAAGCGGCTTACCTTATTCGTAGATACAAAATCGAGAATTTTTTGCTCTTAACTAATAAGTTATAATAACTTAAAATCTAAGACCGTATCTTCACACGACGATCAATTTTATCCAACTATTTCGAATATAAATTCTGGGCATCACTTTGACCATTTGCGACAAAGTTTGGCTTGACAGTAGCTGGTTGCCAATGACGGAAAACCCCTGATTTGGGGGGCGCAAAGCCCCCCGGTTTTACCCCGCGCCTCTACGCGTATTGTGCTCTGCACGAGCTGTCATTATTCTACTCACAGTACGTGCGATTGTAGAGCGAGGTAAAGTTTTCACTCTCGCAATCCCACAGCCCAAACCTCTGCTCCAATCTCGCTGGAAGTTTCACCACTATAAGTCGAAATTGAATTTCCAAACTATTTTTGCTCGTGTGACTTTTCGATAAAATGTCGTTTTCTATGCTTTTTTCACAAAAAACGGTGTTTTTTTTCACCCTTTTTCAGAGGGAAATTTTTTCCACGCTCAATATCTCCCACACCGAGCCATAACTTTTCTCCAAACTTTGCATGAGCATTCTCTCATCCATGGGCTGCATTATCCTGCAAAACTCGTCTCCAAAATTTTCCTTTAAGGGGGGACTTTTTTCATTTTTTTCTTTTTCCAAAATCCAAGATAATTTTACTCTTCATGTCACAGCTCGGCAACGCGTGCTCCGATCAAGATCAGACNTATTTGTATGGGATTTGCAGAGATGGTGGCTATTATGGGAATGTGGTCTGACGGGGTAATGGGTCCGGGTTGTAGGTGTATATTGTGAAATGCTTTATTGTTGTGTAGGACTCTGTCAGGTGAGGTTGTGCTGTTGTGGGTGATGAGGGTTGGAAAGTAAGGTCCTATGTGGGTACATTTGCGTTGGGATATTAATGAGTGTAGTTGCCTTCCTATTTGGTTGGAGGAACTGTTTCCTAATGTTGGGTGTCTTGCGTTTATGTCGGCTAGAAGGTATACTGGATGGGGCCTGTTCAAAAGTGTGTGAAAGTCAATGTAGTTGATGTAGTCTGTGCGGGGTGGGATATATGTGGTTGCTATTGTGATGCTGTCTCTTATACACATTGTTGTGAGATGTGTGTATTATAAAGGAAAAAAGTGTAAAATGAATGAAGAAAAAGAAGAAGGGGGGGTGAGGTGGTGAATAACTGGTTCAATAGCATCAGTAACAAGCAGACTCTCGTTTCCAAGCACTGGATTGCGAGATGGATGAATGAAGAACTTGCGCCCGTCTGAATGTTTCTTTGTTGAGCATGTGTCCGGTGTCACTCTGGACTCTCATTATAATCATTATAATTGTATGATGACATGAGTCAGCATCTGGAAGACGCGTGATCAAGGCCTAAGATAGTGGGCGGAAGCAAATGCTGTATACGGGCTGGAAACCTTAAGTAAGGCCTCCGCAGTAGTTGATAATTATAAGCGTTTCGCGATGTAACGCGTCGGTTGAGTTCTCCGACCTTACGGTCGACGCCGTAGCTTATACCTTAGGTGCTTATACAGTATACACGGGCTATTAGTGGCGTATATTGGTTGCGTCTACTACAGTTTTGCAGGTTGCGAGCCTATACACGAGTAGTGTTTTCGGTACACTGCTGACTGCACCCGCGTCAGTGCGACGTTGGGAGTTGTTGAGCAAGGGTGTGCACGGTGGAGGCATGCGAGATCACGACAGCAGTGCGCACTACAGTGGGCGAGAGAGAGAGAGAGCGACGCGGCTGTACTCGGTAGACTCCTGCGTTTGGTATTTTTTATTATCCGAGACGAGACTAAAGGCTCTGTCCCGGTTCGCTATAAAAACCGGGACAATTTTCAGCCCTCCGTAGGAATTCCGGGACGATACCGAGACGAGACGAGACATCCCGGTTAAAATAGGTAGCTTAAAATTTCCCGGAATTTATAGCC
>NW_025941755.1:66988-79125 GCF_000764305.2 Hyalella azteca
GGTGTTGTCTTGGCAGCTTGGAAGTGATTGACCTGATTTTCTTTGCCTTTCCGCCTGATCCTCTCCTGCCACTTCTTGCGAAAAACCGCCCTCTCTAAGGGGGTGGAATCTTTCTTTACAAAAACTGACTTGTAATCAGCGGATTCACCAAGCTTTCTCGCTGTTTTCAGCACGCTCCTGACCTGAGCAGAATCCTTTACAGTCACCAGCAATGGTCTGAAAGTGTTGCCAGTAGTATCCTTCGAGCGTAGCCTCTTGCAAGTACATGTTGTAGTTTAATATGGTACTTAATCTTGACAGACAAATAAAAATGGAAAAGCACGTTATTTATTTTCCAAAAATTGTGTTCTATTGTTGTAGGAGAGCTTACAACATATATATGCTACCGGTCAGTATTTTAGACGCGATAGTGATAAGGAGAGACTTGTCAATAAATAGGGCTACATAACTTTATTGGGAAACTTCAAAAAATGCTCAACCTAGCTTACATAGAGTGCCATTAGTCCCTATAGACACGACATGTTAACAGGTGTATACAACAAAAAGAACTTCCTACCGGAGACCTAACTCGAAATTCACAAACACACGGATGACCCATTTCGTAATAATTACTCGAAAAGCAGGAATAACCATTGGAGTTACGAAGCCCAATACCACAGTTCAAAGATTGGTCTGCAAGTCAATTCGCGGCAAGCGAGAACTCCTATATTACACGAACTAGGGCTCCTCCTCAGGTGAAGTTTATGCGTTTCAAGTCTTCCATTGCCGTGAGAATTCCAAGGAACTTTACACGAAGTGCTCCGAACCTCGAGCCAGAAGGTAAACCTGGTACCCACGTCCACCTGGAATAACTATTAAATACACTAAGGTTCAATATTATGGACAAGCTAAGCTCTTCCACAAAATTACAATCGACCGGGGAATGTGTGCCAGTATTTATCCTAGCATTTCCACATGTGACTAATGTGCAAATCAACAGTATAGAATTTTAAACTAAGATGATCGTTAGGTTGTGAACCATATCTCAACATGCATAGGCTTACCCGCCACTCAGAGAAATCACGAATCACTGCTGCGGTAATCTAATAAGAGGAACGATTTTCAGCATTTGCATCTTAATAAAAGTACTGAATAATGTCCAAAAATACACGCAACACGAGGTTGTAGTCACAACCCAATGCTGATCATTAAAAAGACCCGCAGTGAATGCAACGACCTACTCACGTTAACAGCGGGAACCTGGTCAACGAAAGGCGGAAGCATATAGCGCAGCTACACTATGATGATCTGAAGGACGCCATATTAGCTGTAGCTGGTGACATCGGCTGATTGGACAGACTTTGATTTGCCTCCAGCTCAATCACAGAATCAGATTCATCGATCTTGCCCTAATCAATCTCCTTCAAAAAAAAGTCCAGAAAGAAATATCAAAAACATTTTAAAATACAACCAAATTTGAGTTGGAAAAATATATATAGTTTGAGCTTCAAAAAAGAACTCGAAATATCCATGTATAAATAATTCTAAATCCATAATTAATTCTAAATCCATGTGTAAATAATAATTCATTACAAATAACGTTAAAAAAGTGTTTAATAACAATTCAGGAAAATGCACAATTGTGAAGATTTCCTGGAGGCGTAGCACAAAATTTTACTAAAGGCAGAGATAATCTAAAACTAGCTTTAGTATTATTAGGAGTATCTTACCAGGACTCCACTCCACTGTCTACTAATTGGCCGACTAATCTAGACACTACGGCTCAATGCGCTCCATGGCGCCCGAACTCGTTCCGAACGCGTAATAAACTCGACTAGTACTCGTACGGTTCCCATAAAGTGCCATCGAAGCCTTAAGGTGCTTATACACGGGGCTGTTAGTTGCGTATATTGGTTGCGTCTACTAGGCCAGGGGCCGTATTATCAAAACTTCGTAAGTACGCAAAATCGACTTACGAGTGGCGTTGCTATGACAACGTAATACTAGTGGTGGTATTATAATAACATTTGCGCGGGAAAAATTTGCGCGGGAAAAAAATTTAGGCTTTTAGCTAAGACTTGCGTACGAAAGTTTTGATAATGCCAAAATTAGGGTGTATTTACGTACCACAGAACTTTTTTGTCGTAAGTACAAAAAGTTACGAAGTTTTGATAATACGGCCCCTGGCCACTAAAATTTGTGATGCTTGACGTGTTCAGAGGCAACTAGCTGGTTCATTGCAGGCAAGGCAACTAGAGTTGTTTTGAAGCAGTCTATACTCTATTGCGCTCAGTAGCCGCCCGGCCGTCATACCGAGCACAGTTGCGTCGCTCTCTCTCTCACCCACTAGCGTGCACTGCTGTCGTGCTCTCGCATGACTCCACCGTGCACACCCTTACTCGACAACTCCCAACGTCGCACTGACGCGGGCGCAGTGTACCGAAAACACTATACTCGTCTATAGGCTCGCAACCTGCAAAACTGTAGTAGACGCAACCAATATACGCAAACAATAGATCAGTGTATAAGCACCTTTAGTTAAGACTTAAGGGTAACATTTTTTACTCAATACTCAGCCATACATCGACAGGTTTGCGGTGTTTGTCGGACCACTAATTAACTGCCATGTCAGTTAGACAAATTTTGCTAAATCTGCAATTAACTCAATTTAACTGGTAACTGTCTATGGCCCTATTAGCAATAAAGGGCTAACTTGGCATTCTTCAACCCATGTTTTCGAAATGATTCGTATCGTAATCTTGTTTTGTCTTAAATTGTTAATCGAAAACTTGTTTTGTCTTAAATAATTAAGACCAATCTCGTCTCGTCTCGTTATCTCTCGTTTCAAATCTGTCTGTCTCGTCCCGGTTCATAATTTACCGGGACACAAGTTTTGAAGTCCGGGGCAGAAGTTTTGTCTCGGTTCATACGTTTATTCAGGGACAAATTTTACCCTCTGTCCCGTTATTTTTTCCCCGAATTTTCTCGTCTCGTTTCGTCTGTCCCGGTTAATTTCGAGAAAATTATTTCGGGACGCAGGAGTCTAGTGCTCGGCATGCCGTCCGGGCCGCTACTGAGCGCAATAGACTGCTTCAAAACAAATCGAGGTGCTCTGCGTGCAATGAACCAGCTAGTTGCCTCTGAACTCGTCAAGCATCACAAATTAAGTAGACTCGCCTACTAGACGCAACTAATAGCCCCGTGTATAAGCACCTATAGTATTGTAATTCTGTATAACCACCCCGTATATAAGATACGTTATCAGACATGTGTCTTACTTATCCTTCACGACCTTAGTCGCATAACTCGATCAGGTAGAGCTTAATCGATGAGCACGGACACCAGTCACGATGCTCAACCCATAATCTTTATCAACGACGAGCATTGCCCCTGTCATGTAATGCAAATTAGGTTCGATATGGGGCCAATCGGGTCTGGCTCCATCGAAATAATTGCCGTTTGACTTGAAAGAAGAAAATGGTTACTCCACTTCCTCAAGAAGCAGACAAAACAACAACAAGAAAAGGGTGGGTCAATACGCAGGCAAAACACAGGTCTCAAACTCCCTTTTAAAATGAATGTTAAAACCCTGAAGGCATATGGCTTTTGGTAAACAAAATTCATTAGCTATTTTAGTCACTGTGGCCAACTTATGAAAACCTATCTGATCTCTGAAGTAAGATGAATCACTCATTCCGTCCAAAAACCTTGGAGGATATCTTGCTTCATCATCCAACAGAGCAGCGATCCGTGGGCTGAATGCAACTTGAGAATAACTGTAATGGATAGATTCCGGTAGCACCTGGACAAATTTCTTCGCATTACACTGAGCAGATGGCGAGGTTGGAAAGTAAAGACATGCCGGCCGTGCATTTTTCCGTGGATAATGTCCCGGCCTCATTGCCAGAGGCCGCAGATGGGTCGGTCAATGAAATACAGATGTCCTTAGGCTTACTGTACTTCTTATATTGAGTCCATCTTCACATGACGTGCTCTGCAAAACAGAGAACCGTAAGAAGGCAGAACTTATATTAGTCTTAAGGGTAATTCTTCTGAACGTTAGTCGGCAATGACACAGCAATTTGAAAGCGTTCGAGAAAGTAATCGGATTTCTACCTAGGTATGACACAAACATGCAAATATTTTGTCAAGGAAAAATTCCGCTCAGGGTTATACAGTACAAACTTGCTGGTTAAGTTACACAAGGGAATTTAAAATAGTAATCGATTCATAATTCATAGGCAATTTGATTAATTCGCACAATCACTATGATTGTGCGGTAAGATAGAAAATCAGTTTCAGAAAAAACAAACTCACTCCATAAATGGGGCAAAACTGCTAATAATTGACTTATCAAGATCATTTAAGAGAGTTTATCCTGATTCAATGACACAGAACATAGTTTTCAGGCCGTGCGTTATGATGAGATATAAAATCATGTAACAGTAAATAATGCTTGAACATCCCTGCTCATATCGCTGATAAATCAGGTAAAATTACACCTAAAATGATGCAAAGTTATCAGGAAGTGACTAACTCATATTCATGTTATCTGAGAGAAACTTAACACCAGAATTCTTATAAAATACAGGTCACATATGCTAAGTAATACTGCATAGCCAATAGGAAAAGTTGAGCTACTGGCCACACTATCAATTTAATGTTGGTAGAATCGATTTCAGTGAGTCGTATTGCACAGTTGCTATGAGTACACTTTTACAACATGAACAAAATTAGACACGATAAAATTACTCACTATTTTACTTTCTTTACGTGTCACATCGTTGTTTATCCCGGTAACAGTGGACGCATCGACGCTCCTTGACCGCTAAATTTCGGGAGTAACCCTGCACGCGCATGTCCGTGTTCGCGGATACTAAAAAATATTAAAACTAATAATGCTGGGATTTATCCCGGCACAGATAACACTATTCAAGTTTAGAGGTAGAAAGTCGAAGCAACATTCACAAGCTAAGGAGCCTTATCTAATGTTATTGGAATCGTAAAATGTTCGTGGGCAAAATTTTCAGGTAGAGGCTAATAATCAAGGAGATAAGTAGCGGTTGAAATTCTGTGGCAATTTGAACATGCATCGATCTGAGAAGCAATGGGCGCTTCAAGTTGATCTTCATTCATCTTTTGTTTCGTATGAGGTTATGATTCATGAGAATATTTTAGTGGAGATATCAGAGCACAACGTCTTCTGCTATGGCCAGGAAGACCACAATTACCATGCACAGACCTGTCTAAAGATATTATTGGCCTCTACATCTACGTTTGTCCTTTCTTCTAACGAGTTCTGCGAAGCAGAATTTTCAAAGTTATCCAACCGCGGTATATCCTTGAAGAAAAAGAAATAAACTGGGACAGCAGTAAGCACTTCAAGTTCCACTTGGCAAACATCTTTGTGGTCATCTGACCAATTTGGGATTAAAATTGAGTCTTCATTGAGATTAAGCCGTCCAAAATTTTCGGACACATCCTCATTCCTACTGTTAGAGCACGATCTTTTTGTGTGCATTTTTCACCACAAGTGCCACAGTTGGTAGGTATTCAAATAAATTAGATCTACTTCTTTGACTGATTTGTGAGACTTGACATAATGTGACCGCTGTTTACTACATTATAAAAGGGGTTCTATGGCAGAATAAAACAAAGTGGCTAATCCACTGCTGGAATGTCAATTATTTCAGAATTTACTCGAACAGGTCCAGAAACAGCTATCCTTGATGCTTCTTGATAACCTTGGAGGCCAGTGGAACAAAGAACTTTGTTCTTGCTTCAAATACTGCTTAAATTAGTCGTCTCCCAGCAGCCACCTTAGAAGCAAGGCACTGAAGAAATAGGCCCTTGGCCTGTTGCCGATTCATGTACTTTTAGTGACTTGATGTGTGTGTGCGGTGCCACTAGGAAAGAGTGGAAAAGAACAAGAGGTGGCGCAGAGTGGCCAGGAAGAAGGAGAAATGGAAAAGACAGTAGGAGATGAAAATGCGCATTGCGCATAATTGGGTTGGCTGTAGGTGATTGGGGGGTGTTTGGGGCTGAGGAGGGGGGGGGGGGTTGGGAACCCGTCGGGGCTTTGGATGCATCCGAAAGGTAGGTGACGAGGGGATGGTGGTTCACTATTTACATATATATATATACACGCGTTCTCGCTTTTTTTTATTTTTTTTATTTTTATTTTTTTTTTTTATTTTTCTTTATGAATATGATGAGGGGGGATGATGATAATGGTAATTGATGATGATGAAGATGAAGGCGATAGGTGAGTCGCTCGAGACTCGGATAGAGGTAAAGGGTTGGTTGGTATATTCGAAGTTTTTAGTCGAGTCTTTACTGTACGTCACTCTCGGTGAGTAACGTCAGTGCGATGGTGTCATGAGTGCTTAGTGTTGTGTTGTTTTGGGACCAGCTACACCCGTCCGCATATAGAACAACTTCGTCCGGATGCAGCATGGTCCGCTGTGTAGTTATTTGTAGAGAGGCCGTGAGTGTTTAGTGTTGTGTTGTTTGGGACCAGCTACACCCGTCCGCATTAAGAACAACTTCGTCCGGGTGCAGCATGGTCCGCTGTGTAGTTATTTGTAGAGAGGCCGTGAGTGTTTAGTGTTGTGTTGTTTTGGGACCAGCTACACCCTTCCGCCTTAAGAACAACTTCGTCCGGGTGCAGCATGGTCAGCTGTGTAGTTATTTGTAGAGAGGTGGAGGTGGGGGACCTAGTGTGAGTATTTTTGAGCTGTGGAATAGCCGGTGCTGCCTTGCTATGGCGTGTGGCGGGAATGTCAGTTGGTTGAAGAGTTGGGGATCGTTTGTTTTGATGGTGGACCAGGTTTTGAGTGCTTGTTGGTGGAGGACTGTTCATTGTGGGAATGTTGCATTGTTCGTGTAGTGTTTGGGAGGATAAGAAGTCGGACCAGTGTGTGTTTGTGATAAATCGGAGGGCTTTGATTTGTACTGTCTGCAGTTTTGATATGGCTGATCTTGATTGGGTGTGTAGTGGTATCGGGGGGTAGATGAGAGATGACCTAACAAAGGAAAGGTATAAAGTGCGTTTTATGTTGGGTGGGAGGTTATAAAATCTGTGTAATTTGTGTAGACTGGTGAGGGCCATTGCTTTTCNGGCCAGTCGTACATTATGTAAAACAGCATCAACTAGGCCACGGACGGAGTGGAGTGACGATATGAACGCAGGGAGCGCGATGTCCTTTGACATACGGATACCCAGGCCTCCCAGCCGGACTGGCATAACAGCTTGTTCAAGAGATTCGCGCTCGAAGCTGACATTGGTGAGGGTCGAGAGGGCAGAAACCAACACCTCATCGAACCGCTCCAAATCACCTACCCGCGTATATGCAGGAGACGCACGTAGTTTAGGTAGAGCGAAACAATTCTTTAAAAGCGTAAATGCTTGATGACTATCAATTAATTTTAAACGCTCCACCATCCTCTCCAAGCCCTCCCGCCTCTCCCGGATAACGGAGGAGACGCCCTTCTCCTCCGGAGAAGGGCGTCCCATAACGGAGGAGACGCCCTGGAGTGGGGCTCCCAGTAAAAGTGACTTATGGGCGGAAACAACCTTTAGTGTTGGCAACACCCCCCGAAACATCTCCTCAGTCTCGAGCCCTTCTTCTCTCGAATGGTTCAGTTCATATGTTCATATGAACATATGTTCCTGCATAGCTTCGTCTAGTCTGTTCTTGAAGGCGTTCATTCTCGGAGCGTCGACGATGCTATCAGGGAGGCTGTTCCACATGTCGGTGACTCGAAGCGAGAAGAAATGTTGTAGCATTGTTGTGCTACAACGCAGTTTTTTTAGTTATAGATGTGGCCTCTGGTGTTGTTGGTTCTTGTTTCGAATTCTGGTAATCCTTCTGGGACCTTGCACAAACCGTGGGTATGCTTGTATACTTCAATGAGGTCACCATGCAGACGTCGATAACGGAGGTCAGAGGCTTGGAAGCTTCATAATCTTTAACCTTTCTTCATAAGGCTTGCCTTTTAATCCCGGAATTCACCTTGTTGCACGTCTTTGAACACTTTGGACTAAATTTTTATCCTTTTGATCCGGGTGCACGACAGCAATAAACAACTGCATCATCGCTTCTGCATCTAGGAGCTCGAAAAAGTGTCTGATCACTCCAAGTCTTTTATTGCTATTGGCTTTATTAACTTGACCTTCGATATTCTTAGAAAATATCAATTCATTGTCGATATTAACTCTTAAATCTTTTTCCATTGTCGACCTCGACATCATCACTCTGTCGTTGCAACCGTATCTTCTCATACTGTAATCACGCTGTTCATTATTCATGCCAAGGTAGATAACTTTACATTTGTCAGCGTTAAAACGCAGCTTCTAAAGATGCATCCAAAATACGCAGCGAGAAACTTCCGAGTAGAACGAATTAAAATTCAAGTTAAATAATATACGGGTTTTTAATGTCTGATACAAATTATTCAACTTATACGTGTTGGTATCGTGAAGTACATATGTTAGTGGGAATCTCTAATCAACCTTATAAGACATGAACACGAGGAAAGGCAAATTTTTAACCTATATCATATATTTTGAAATATAAAATAACATGGATTAACTATGTAATATGCCGTGACAACAAATAGTGTTGGGATGATTTCTATCAACGTAGCAGCATGGAAACAGGAATTTGATTTTTTAGAAAGTATGAGATTTCGGATCTTTATCTTGGTTCAGTGTTTCAGCAGTTTCCGTGGTGATTTGCGTTCACTCGTGCCTACAGTATAAAAGCATAAGTTATTAATGTGGTCAGATTATTGGTTCAGGAACCTTGAGCTATGTAGATTTAAAATGATTGTTGAATTATTAAGATATTCTACTAGATAATCATTGGTGTTGGAAATAAAAGGTAACGATTTTTCGTTTGACAATGTGTAAATTCACTCAAGGCTACCTAGCCCAACTACGGACAGCGCCTAGGCTCTGAATTCTAAGTCTTGCAGATTATATCATTCTTTTCTGGGATATTATGTTCACATCTGCGCCTAGCCCATTTTTTTTACTAATTCCTAGGTGTGTTGCTTCACCTGCTTGTGAATCATAGTAACTGTGAAGCAGTGTGGAAATCCAGAGGGGTAATATATTAACTGGTAAACATAGCAAATTGGAAAGCAGGACCCAAAAATCTGGAATGTCCAGCACACTTCCACTTTCAGTCCATCATCATCACTGATGAGTCTCTGCAAGATGCCACAGCTGTTTCATTGAAAAAACAGCGCTTGCATCATCACAGTAACAAGAATCCAATCAAAGCTTGAACGCGTCCAACGTAACAGCTGTCTCTTATACACATCTAGATGTGTATAAGAGACAGGGAGTGACGCGTCTCTACCGGCGACCTCGGAAACGTTCATGTGGGGCGCAAAGCTTAAGCAGCCTTCCCAAGATATTCCTTGCGCATCGGTGACTGTGGTCTGTGAGTGATGAGTTTCTACTGGTGTCAGTAGCGACCTTGTAACTTCTACTGAGCACAAGGTGTTCTACTGAGCACAACGTGTCTTTCAGTAGATTCCTCTTGCTTATCCGTGAGTGACGCGCACAATTAACAATATTGGGATTTTCTCTGTGTTGCCTGACGCAACGTTCATGCCGAGGCCGATTTCTGACGACCTGCAAACCTGTTTCTAGTTGCCACTTGCCTGGAACGTTTTTTTTTTTTCAAGGCGGAACGCTTTTTTTTAAGTGAACCTCTAATCTTAGATTTCCACTCTGCTGTGAAGTGAATGTGGCCATAATTTCTACTTTCTTGGATAAGACTAAGAGTTTTTTACAGATCGAATCATTGAAATTGTGTTTGCTACTGTTTGTAATTTTGTAGGTATGATGGTATCTGTATGTTATGCTAGCAAGCAAGTGTATGGAAAATATTTAACATCAGTGATACATAGGGATAGGGTAAACACACCATATTCCAACACTTTAAGTTTAAGGATGTAGATGTAGCAAGAAAGGAATGGCTATAATAAGATCACCATTGGGTGAACACACCATATATATTTCCATGGATTCACAACTTTTTGTCAGACAGAAAGCAGACAGTGATCGTTAATGGAGTGAAATCACAGGAAGCCCAGGTTTCATAGTGTGGCATAAGAGTCGTTGTAATAGTATCTCAGGGGTCATCTGGTCGTTGAAAATCCACATGCCACTCGTTGGTCGGTAGGTTTTCCAGTCGTTGGTTGGTAGGTTTTCCAGTCGTTGGTCGGTAGGTTTCTTAGTAGCTAGTTTGGTCACAGGTCACTTAACAACGAAAAAATCATCGTTAATAAGAAGATTGGTAGATAACCTCAAGTTTTTGTACATTGGATTGTTAATATGCAACAAACCACACGTATAATGCATTAATGGTTTAATTTCTTCACACCAGGTACCGTGGCTTCTTTACTCCTGAATGAACACTGACGTCTGACCGCTTCTAATAGTGATACGTAAATATTGCGCGTAATCAAACGCAAGCTATCCCTAAAATGCAGAGGGCACAGCTTTCTTGGAATGGCAAACTCATTTTTAACCCTTTATGGACCACATTTTTTAAAGCAAGCAAAAAAAATTTTTTTCGGTAGTTTCTTGTTAATATGGTGACTAAGTGGGTTAAAGATGAGTTTGGTATATTGAAAATTGTTTATTGAAAAAAAATTTTATAGGCGACATTTCAGTCCACTTGGTCTTACGAGACTACAACATCGAAAGCGACCGTACAATCCATTTGGTCTTATAAGCGTAAAATATGCATGCAATTCCAAAGTTTGTTTACTTTAAAACGTTTTTATTGATTGATTTTGCTGAAAATAATAGAAATTACAAGAAATTGGAAAAAAATGTTGTATTTTGGCCAAAAAATGCCTCATCCAAGATGAAATTTTGCAAAGCAATTTCGTGTTTTTTCGCAGCAAAGGTGAACTTTGCATTTCATGCAGTACATGTGGATGCGTCCTGTGCATTTAGGAAGTTTGCACATTCCCCTTTTTTCATTAATCTCAGGGAGGTGACCGACCCCATCTTTCCGAAGTGACTGACTAGGAATTGGTTTTGAGGCATGGCCACTTGCTTTCTTCTTAGCAAAGTCGGACTGCACAGTTTCCTCAGTTGGTCGCCCTCTTTTCTTCACTACATCTTGACCAACAAACATGAGTGAATCAGCAAGATTCAGCTTGAATTNATGCATGAGTGATAGCAGTCAGTGTATTATTTTTTAAAAATATCGTGTATTAAATTATTCATTGTCGTTGAAAAATATAAATTTACTATTAATCCAGGTTTAGAGTCGTTGTAATGGCCAAAAAATGGTCGTTAACTTTACAAAAAGTCGTTGAAATTCCAACGACTCTTGCCACTTTATGAAACCTGGCAGGAAGCCGATGTAACGAGCGGGATTCCCTAGGGCCCAGGGGCAGGGGTCTGTGTTGGGACCAATTTTGTTCGTAATGTTCATTAATGATCTACCAGATGGCGTCCATGGCAACGTAAGAATGTTTGCAGACGACACAAAACTTTTGGCAAGAACAGACACAGTAGATGGCATTGACAACCTCCAAAAGGACCTTGATCATCTGCAGGCATGTTCAAATAGGTGGCTACTGAAATTTCATCCTGGGAAGTGTACCCATGCTGGCATTCTATAGTATAAATAAAAGAACATGAGCTTTTGGGAAATTGGAGCGCTCTGTCATAATTGGAGCGTCAAGGTCACTACACCTTCCCCCACAAATTCTACTCCAAAACTGCGGGCGGGCTGCGTGCTGCAGGCTGCGGCTGGTCGCCACTACCGTGCGGTACGCGGCTCCGCCTTGTTGGGTAAGTCAAAAGAATAGTACCGCTCCAACCTTTCTTAAACGCCTACTGGTTATCCAAACCAAAAAATAAGCAATGGACTTCCTATGGACTTAATTCATAAGAAATGGATATGAACTGGATCAATTGCAGTAATAAAAAATAACCATTATAACTTATTACCATTGCTAGTATCACTCTGCTCATATGTACATGTTAAATCAATTACAGGAGATCCGAAAAAGCAAGTAATAATTAACAGAAAGAAACTCCATAAGAGTGCCTTTGGCAACCATGCAATATGCGCTACAAACTATCTGCGGCTGGCAGCGAGCACACCGATCCCAATGAC